>NW_007750628.1:10975-13716 GCF_000696425.1 Galeopterus variegatus | reverse complement strand
TGCAAAAATCGGTAGCATTTTTATGTTCCAACAACAAACCACCAGAAAAAGAAAGAAGGAAAGCAATCCCACTTACATAGTCACCAAAAGAAATAAAATACCAAGAATTTTTTTAACCAAGGGGGTGAAAGATCTCTACATACTATCCAAAGAGACCTACAGATTCAATGATATCCCCATCAAAATACCAATGACATTCTTCACAGAAAGAGAAAAAACAATTTTAACATTCATACCCAAAGTAATCCTGAACAAAACAAAGATGGAGGCATAATACTACCTGATTTCAAAGTATACTATAAAGCTATAGTAACCAAAACAGCATGGTACTGGCATAAAAACAGACACTCAGACCAATGGAACAGAATAGAGGACCAAGAAACCAAATACTTATGGCCAACCGATTTTGACAAGGGCAACAGCAGCATACATAAGTAGTGCTGGGAAAACTGGACGTCCATACGCAGAATGAAACTAGACCCATACCTCTCACCATATACCAAAATAAACTTAAAATGTATTAAAAACTTAGATATAAGACCTGAAACCATAAAACTACTGAAAGAAAACATAGGGGAAACACTTCAGGAAGTAGGACTGGGCAAAGACTTTATGATTAAAACCTCAAAAGCACAAGCAACAAAAGAAAAAATAAACAAATGGGATTACAACAAACTAAAAAGCTTCTGCACAGCAAAGGAAACAATCAACAGAGTAAAAAGACAACTTACAAAATGGGTGAAAATATTTGTAAACTGTACATTCAATAAGGGATTAATATCCAGAAATACAAGGAACTCAAACAACTTAACAGTTAAAAAAGCAAATAACCTGATTTTTAAATGGGCAAAAGAGCTGAATAGGCATTTCTCAAAGGAAGATATAAAAATGGCCAGCAATTTATTTATTTATTACAAATATTCATGAGATACAAAGGTGATTGTCCCCTCTCCTGCCCATGATGTGGGGGCCAGGTTCATACTGGGGGCATACCCATTATCAGAAATTACTTTTGTACCCTTTGTCCCCTGCCAATTATCCCCCAACTTCCCTCACCTTCCCTCTCTCCCCTTAACTCCAATTTGCAGCCCTAGGAATGTTCCCTCCCTCTGTTGGATCACAGCACTTCTGTGGTCTTTCTTTCCTGCCTTCCTTTCTCTCTTAGCTTCTACATATGAGTGAGCACATGCGGTATTTATCCCTCTGTGCTTTGCTTGTTTCACTCAACATAAGTTTCTCCAGGTCCATCTATGTTGTTGCAAATGGGAGTATTTCATTCTTTTTTATGGCAGAGTAGTATTCCAAAAGTAAGTAAAAGTAAGTAAGTAGTAAGTAAGTAAATAAATAAATAAATAAATAAAATTTTTAAAAAAGAATTACAAAGATCTCAATTTGATGATATATCACAAAAATTTAGTAAACATTTTTCTTATATATATTTTTTTTTAAAGGCCAACAAACACATGAAAAATGCTCAACATCACTCAGCATCAGGGAAATGCAAATCAAAACCACATTGAGGTATCATTTCACCCCAATTAGACTGGCTATTATCAAGAAGACTGAGAATAACAAATGGTGGCAAGGATGTAGAGAAAGGGGAACTCTTCTACACTTTTGGTGTGGCTGTAAAATTGTACAGCCATTATGGAAAACAGTATGGAAGTTTCTTAAACAACTGTAACTACAGATAGAACTACCATTTGATAAAGCAATCCTTCTGGGTATATACCCAAAGGAATGGAAACCATCATGTCGAAGGGATACCTGCACTCCCATGTTTATTGCAGCTCTGTTTACAATAGCCAAGATATGGATCCAACCTAAATGTCCATCAATGGATGACCAGATAAGGAAAATGTGGTACATACACAGAATGGAATACTAGTCAGCCACAAAAAAGAATGAAATTCTGCCATTCTCAGCAACATGGATGAACTTGGGGAATCTTATGTTAAATCAAATAAGCCAGGCACAGAAAGAGAAATACCACATGTGCTCACTCATAAGTGGGAACTAGGAAGGAAGGAAGGAAGGAAGGAAGGAAGGAAGGAAGGAAGGAAGGAAGGAAGGAAGGAAGGAAGGAAGGAAGGAAGGAAGGAAGGAAGCAAACAATAATACATTGAACTTTCAGAAGGAGAGAACAGACCTGTTGTTATAGAGGTGGGAAAGGGGGAGATGGAAGGGGGTTAGGGAGAAAAAAAATTGTATCAATAGAGTTTATTTTTTATTAGGTAAAATTAACAAAAAATTTTAAATGGATTTTAAAGCAAAAACAAATTTCATACTATATTTATTATGATAGCTTTATAATCTTCTTTTCTTTATTATCATTTTTTTTATTTATATATATATATGTATATATATATTTTTTTTTTCAGCTGGCCAGTAAGGGGATCTGAACCCTTGGCCTTGGTGTTATAATACTATGCTCTTACCAACTGAGCTAACGGCCAGCACTTTTTTCTTCTTTAATTTATAAAACATTTTATTTTATAGACCATAAGAATTTTATTTGTATATATTTAAGGTATATAAAATGATATTTTGATATACATAATAAAATGATTACTACAGTCAAGCAAATTAACATATCAATCTCTTCACAGTTACTTTTTTTCTTTTTTGTGGTAAAAGGACATGAAATCTACTCTCCTGGAAAATTTCCAGTATACAATGTAATATTATTAACTATCGTTATCATGCTGTTCATTAGGTCTTTATATTTATCCTCTCTACAT
>NW_007750628.1:8968-9901 GCF_000696425.1 Galeopterus variegatus | reverse complement strand
AATATTATTAACTATCGTTATCATGCTGTTCATTAGGTCTTTATATTTATCCTCTCTACATAACTTCAGCTATGTATTCTTTGGCCCACATCCCCCTATCCTCTCACTCTCCTACCCCTGCTAACTATATTTCTATTCCCTGTTTCTAGGCATTCAACATTTTTAGAGTCCACATATAAGTGAGATCATACAGTGTTTTTATTTCTGTGACTGGCTTATTTCCCCTACCCCAGCTGTATTGAGGCATGATTGACAAATAAAAATTGCATATATTTAGGATGTACACATTGTGAAATGATTACCAAAATCAAGCTAATTAACATATTCATCAGCTCATATAGTTACCTTTGTGAATGTGTGTGCACACGCACACGTGTGTGGGGGGGTGGTGAGAACACTTGAGATCTACTCTCTTGGCAAATTTCAATTATACGTGACATTATCATTAACTATAGTCACCATGTTGTATATTAGGTCTCCAGGACTTATTCATCTTTTAACTGAAGGTTTGCTCCCTTTGACCAATATCTCCCCTTTTTCCATCCCCTGATAATCACCATTATATTCTGTTACCATGAGGTCAATTTTCTTTTTTTAGATTCCACGTATAAATGAAATCATGCAGTATTTGTCTTTCTGTGTCTGGCTTATTTCACTGAGCATAATGTCCTCAAGTTTCATCCACATTGTTGAAAATGACAAAAATGGTAAATAAGGTTCTCCTTATTTTTTTAAGACTGAGGAGTATTCTATATATATAAATACATGTCACAATTTCTTTCAATTTTTTCATTTATTTTTTTTATTTTACTTCTCAACATACACTGTAGTTGATTTTCATGCCCCTTTACCCATTTTTTTCCACCCCTCCCCCCCATGACATCATATCTGTTCACTTGACTTAAATAGCTCAAGGAATTTTTGTGGTTATTC
>NW_007750628.1:4286-8268 GCF_000696425.1 Galeopterus variegatus | reverse complement strand
TTCATTCTTTTTTATAGCCAAGTAGTATTCCATTGTATAGATATACCACAGTTTCCTTATCCACGCATCAGATGATGGACATTGGTTCCAACTCTTGGCTTTTGTAAATAGAGCTGCGATAAACAGTGGAGTACAGGTATCCCTTCAGAATGATGATTTCCATTCCCCTGGGTATATTTCCAATAGTGGAATAGCTGGGTCATATGGTAGATCTACCTGTAAATGTTGGAGGGACATCCATATCATTTTTCATAAGGGCTGCACCATTTGGCAGCCCCACCAACAGTGGATGAGAGTTCCTTTTTCTCCACAACCTCACCAGCACTTATGNGGCAGCCCCACCAACAGTGGATGAGAGTTCCTTTTTCTCCACAACCTCACCAGCACTTATGCTTCTCAGTCTTTTGGATGTTAGCCATGCTAACTGGAGTGAGATGGTATCTCAAAGTGGTCTTGATTTGCATTTCCCGGATGATGAGTAAGGTTGAGCATTTTTTTAATATGTCTGTTGCCCATTCACATATCTTCCTTTGAGAAATGCCTATTCAGCTCCTTTACCCATTTTTTAATTGGGCTATTTGTTTTTTTGGGGTTTTTTTGTTTTTTTTTGTTTTTGTTTTTTTTGCTGTAAAGTTTTTTGAGTTTCTTGTATATTCTGGATATTAATCCTTAGTCAGAGGTATATTTTCCAAATATTTTCTCCCACTCTGTTGGTTGTCTTTTTACTCTGTTGATTGTTTCTTTGGCTGTGCACAAGCTGTTTAGTTTGATATAATCCCATTTGTTTGCTTTTCCTATAGTTGCCTGTGCTTTTTGGGTCCTATTCAAGAAGTCTGCACCCACTCCTACTTCCTGGAGTGTTTCCCCTATGTTTTCTTTAAAGAGTTTTATTGTTTCATGATGTATATTTAATTCTTTAATCCATGTTGAGTTAATTTTGGTATGTGATGAAAGGTACAGGTCTAGTTTCATTCTCCTAGATATGAATATCCAATTTTGCCAGCACCACTTGTTGAAAAGGCAGTCTCTTCCCCAGTATGTAGATTTGCCACATTTGTCAAAGATCAGATGGCTGTAGGCAGATGGATTGATTTCTGGGTTCTCTATTCTATGCCATTGATCCATGTGTCTATTTTTATGCCAGTACCATACTGTTTTTGGTTATTATAGCTTTGTAATACAGTTTAAAGTCAGGTAGTGTTATGCCTCCAGCTATTTTTTTATTTTATTTTATTTTTTTTTTGCTCAGTATTGCTTTGGCTATGCATGGTCTTTTGCTGTTCTGTATAAATATTTGGATAGCTTTTCCATCTCAGAGAATTGGAATTTTGATGGGGATTGCATTGAATCTGTAGATCACTTTGGGTAATATGGACATTTTCACAGTTAATTCTTCCAGTTCGAGAGCATGGGATATCTTTCCATCTTCTTGTATCCTCTTTAATTTCCCTCAACAGTGGTTTGTAGTTCTCTTCATAGAGATTTTTCACATCCTTGGTCAGCTTTATTCCTAAGTCTTTTATTTTTTTCGGTGTCTATTGTAAACGGGCTAGCTCTCTTGATTTCTCTTTCTGCTTGTTCACTATTGGAATATAGAAATGCTACTGATTTTTGTGTGTTGATTTTGTATCCTGCAACTTTGCTGAAATCATTTATCAACTCTAGGCGTTTTTTTATAGAGGCTTTTGGCTATTCAATATATAGGATCATATCATCCACAAAAAGAGACAGCTTGACTTCATCCTTTCAAATCTGTATGCCATTTATTTCCTTCTCTTCTCTGATTGCTCTGGCTAGTACTTCCAACACTATATTGAATAGGAGTGGCGAGAGTGGGCATCCTTGTCTAGTTCCTGCATATAAGGGTAAAGCTTTGAGCTTTTCCCCATTCAGGATGATATTGGCAGTGGGTTTATCATATATGGCTTTAATTATGTTGAGATACTTTCTGTCTATGCCTAACTTGTAGAGAGTCTTTATCATGAAAGGATGTTGAATTTTGTCAAATACTTTTCAGCATCAATAGAGATGATCATGTGGGTTTTGTCTTTGCTTTTATTCATATGGTGTATCACACTTATTGATTTGCGTATGTTGAACCAAACTTGCATCTCTGGGATGAATCCCACTTGATCATGGTGTATAATTTTCTGTATGTGTTGCTGTATTCTGTTAGCTAGTATTTTATTGAGGATTTTTGCATCTATATTCATCAAGGACATTGGCCTGTAGTTTTCTATTTTTGATGTATCTTTGTCTGGTTTTGGTATCAGGGTGAGGTTTGCCTCATAGAATGAGTTTGTGAGAATGGCCTCTTTCTATCTTTTGGAATGGTTTGTGGAGAATTGGTATCAGTTCCTCTTTGAAGATTTGGTAGAACTCTGCAGTGAATCCATCCAGTCCTGGGCTTTTCTTTGTTGTGAGCCTTCTGATAACAGCTTCAATCTCTTTTATTGTTTTTGGTCGTTCAGATTTTCTATATCTTCTTGGCTCAGTTTTGGTAGTTTGTATGCATCCAGAAATTCATCCGTTTCCTCCGGACTTTCAAGTTTGTTGGCATATAGTTGTTTATAGTAGTCTCTAATGATTCCTTGTATTTCTGCAGTGTCAGTTGTAATATCACCTTTTCAATTTCTAATTTTTGTTATTTGGGTCTTGTCTCTTCTTTTCTTAGTGAATCTTGCTAAAGGTTTGTCGATTTTCTTTATCTTTTCAAGAAACCAACTTTTTGTTTCCTTGATCTTTTGTATTGTTTTTTGGGTTACTATTTCATTTAGTTCTGCTCTGATCTTAATTAGTTCTTTCTGTCTACTAACTTTAGGTTTGGATTGTTCTTGTTTTTCTAGATCTTTAAGGTGAAGTGTTAGGTTATTTATTTGCCATCTTTCCATTCTTCTGAAGTAAGCATTTAATGTGATTAATTTCCCCCTTAGTACTGCTTTTGCAGTATCCCACAGGATTTGGTATGATGTGTCATTATTTTCATTAGTTTCAAGAAATTTTTTGATTTCTTGTTCAGTTTCTTCTTGGACCACATGTCATTAAGTAGAATGCTGTTTAATTTGTTGTAGAGCTGGTCGTGTAGTAGTAAACTCCCACAGTTTTTGTTTTTCTGAGAAATATACTATTTGTCCTTCATTTCAAAAGGATAGCCTTGCTAGGTAAATTATTCTTGGCTGGCAATTTTTGTCCTTTAGTGCTTTGAATATATCATCCCATTCTTTTCTGGCTTTTAGGGTTTCTAATGAAAAGTCTGATGTTTTCTGATTAGGGCTCCCTTATAGGTGACTTGCTGCTTCTCTCTTGAAGCTTTTAAGATTCTCTCTTTGTCTTTGAGATTTGTCAGTTTGATTATCACATGTCCTGGAGAGGATCTTTTTGGGTTTAATGTATTTGGGGATCGTTGGGCTTCCTGAATCTGGAGATCTGTGACTTTTCCTATACCTGAGAAGTTTTCTGCTATTATCTCTTTGAACATGTTTTCAATGCCATTTCCTTTTTCCTCCCCTTCTGGAATACCCATCATTTGGATATTTGAGTGCTTAGGCCAGTTGTCTCTCTTAGATTTTCTTCAATTTTTTTGACTCTTTTTTCTTTTTTCTGGTCTGCCTGTGTTAATTCAAACAGCCTGTCTTCAAAGTCAGAAATTCTCTCTTCTGCTTGTTGAAGTCTGCTGGTTAAACTCCCTGTTGTGTTTTTTATTTCATTGAATGAATCCTTCAGCTCCACAAGCTCAGCTACATTCTTTTTCAAGGCATTGATTCCTTTGTACATTTCTTCTTTCAGATCCATTATATTTTTTCTCATTTCATTGTGTTGTCTAACTGAGTTTTCTTGTATTTCATTTCGTTTCCTTAGAATTGTTACTCTAAATTCCTTGTCTGTCATTTCAAAGACTTCCTGTTCTATAGGATCTAGTGCTTGAGAGTTAGTATTTCCCTTTGGTGGTGATGTGCTTTCTTGATTTTTCATTTCTGGTATA
>NW_007750628.1:0-3615 GCF_000696425.1 Galeopterus variegatus | reverse complement strand
CCTTGTCTGTCATTTCAAAGACTTCCTGTTCTATAGGATCTAGTGCTTGAGAGTTATTATTTCCCTTTGGTGGTGATGTGCTTTCTTGATCTTTCATTTCTGGTATCTTTCCTTTGGTGTTTTGTCATTTTGGCTGGGGGTATCCCAGTCCACTTGTTTCAACCTGATGTCTGGCTTGGATCCTTAAGGGACTGCCACTTCTGGTCAGCAGGAACTAGCCTTGGCTGGGGTTACCTCTGCACCTGCCTGTTCTAAGACAACTGGCTTGAGGTGTGGGGTCCTGAGGTTTTGAAGTCTCTCCCAGTAGTGGGGACTGGCCTGGGTTGGAAGTCCCACCCTGCCTGCCTTCTCCAGCATGGCTGGCTCAGAGTGAGGGGGCCCCAAGCCTCTTACGTCTCTCCCAGTGTCAGGGACTGGCCTGGGCCAGAAGTCTCACCCTGCCTTCCTTCTCCAGGATGGCTGGCTTGGGGTGAGGGAGCCCCAAGGCTCTTAAGACTCTCCCGGCAGTGGGGGTCAGCCTGGGCCGGCGGTCCAGCCCCACCTGTCTTCTCCAGCATTGCTGGCTTGGGCAGTGGGGGCCCCTGAGCCTCTCAATTCTCTCCTGGTGGTGGGGACAGCCTGGGACAGAAGTCCCACCCTGCCTGCCTTCTCCAGCCTAGCTGGCTCAGGGCATGTGGGCCCAGAAGCTCTAAAATATCTCACACAGTGGGGAGCAACCTGAACAGACAGAAGTCCCACCCTGCCTGCCTTCTCCAGCCTAGCAGGCTCAGGGCATGTGGGCCCAGAAGCTCTAAAATATCTCACACAGTGGGGAGCAACCTGAACTGGGGTCCCATGGTGCATGGTTCCTGCCTGTTCCAGTGCAGATCTCGAGTCTTCTGTCGTTGCTCCTTAATAGTTGCAAATTGGTCGTTCTGTGGGAGAGAGGGATACCGGGAACCGACTACTCTGCCATGTTGACCGGAGCTCCACCTATTCATTTATTTTTCAACAAACACTTAACGTTGTTTCCATATCTTGGCCATTGTGAATAATGCTGCAATTAACACGGGAGTGAAAATACTTCTACAAGTTATTGTTAAACTAAATAAAAGAGAGAGGCTTTTTAAAAGAATTTTTAAAAAATTAAAAAGGATATCTCATTCAGGAAATAGCTCTGAAAGATTCCCTTTGCTATATAATACAGATGGAAACATTTGCTCTAAAAGTGGAAGATATTTTTTTTAATTTTTGGCTTATTTTACTATAGAGTTTCTCATAATGTGTGTAGTCATTATATTTCTTACTTTTTCCATATAAAAAGTAAAGAATAGAATGGGAAACTTTACCAATTAGATTGGTAATAAAATTAGAATTAATGCTCTCCAGGCAAAAGTTTTATTATACTTGTATGAAGTACTAATTTCATTTCCAAAGTTCCAATATTTGAAATAATTCATAATATTTCCCATTCTGATATCATTCACAAGCTCTGAGAACGAAAGGAGCCAAATATAAATTTGACAAAAAATCTTTACTGAAAATTTGAAAAACATATATTCCATATAATAAAAAGAGACTCAGTTGGAAAAGAATGAGATTAATTCAAGAGATATAGCATATGAGGGATTTTAGATAACTTTAAAAGGATGTGACAACATATTACTTCATTTAAGAAAAGTATGTGATTTCTCCTTTAATTTTTCTTCTATAATTGATTTCCTTCATTTGGAAAGTGCATGATGAAGTATGTCCATACCCTAAGCTACACAGAAACTAACATGTATGTTACAGAAATTGCTCTTTTATAAGTATTTTAAATGATGAACTATAGAATTTGGAACATATGCATTTGAATATGATTGCCTTGATAACTACCTATACACTTCTATTCCTTCCTTAGTATATGGGATCAGGAAGCACATTACTTCTCTCTAGAATCAACATCTGGAAGCAATATGCTTTAACATACGAGAAACTGTAACTATGCCTACAGGAGAACTTAGAAAGGTAAGTATTCTATTTCTAGTATTTTGATGGTTAATCTTATGACCTTATTTGAATACTCTCTATTCTCTATTGTAACATTAAGGAATCTCCATGACCTAAGATAAGGCCATCTCTACAGGTGTGAGCTCATCAACCTTTTCAATCATCTGCCACATCTCACAATTCTATACATGGCAAAACTGAACATCTAAGGCAGATCTGAAGGGATAAAGGAATCATGAGGAGACACATAAGAGAAGGGCAGAGTTAGAAATGGAAAGGGGAGGTTCTGCCCATATTCTTGAAGAATGTTTTACGGACTGTTTTACATGTCACCACTTGGAAGAATCCACTGCTTCAGTGAATCTCTACACAGTCACTCCCCTTCACCACAACACTTTGATATTACCTATTAATGCATTTTATGGACCACTTTGTCCTAGATAATATTCCTGAGGGTGCCAATTATAAAGGAAACAAGCCCTATCTAAGCCTCTCTGCCACACCACCTCTGTAGATAGCCACTGCAATTCCTTGACTGGCCAAACAGTAGTGTTATTTGCACATTTCCGATCTCACACAGGATGCTTAATTCTTTCTTATTCATATTCATGTATGATTTCAACTTCTGATCATATCCTGAATGAAAGATACAACTATAGTTTTCTTATTTCCACTTCATAATTCCAGTTGAAGCAGCTTAATGGAAATGAAGACTAACTTTTCTCCTGTCACCTTCACATTACCTTGATAATCCAGAGCCACTCAGTCTTCTAAGCAGATAGCTAGTGACTGGTGGCAGGTGGAAGGAACAAAGAACAGAGACAACGGGTTAGGCAAGTCCAAATAAAGGTCACAGGGCTATGCTACCTTACTTGGTAACATGGACTCTGTAGATGTGATTGAGGATATGACCCTTGAGACTGGGAGCTTATCCTGCATTACCCAAGTGTGTCCAATCTAATTACATTAATCATTAAAAGTGGAGAACCTTTCCTTCCTTTCTTAGTTGTGGTCAGAGAGAGATATGACTACAGAAGAATCATCAGAATTCCAAGATGGCAACGGGTCTGGAGCGGCCATGCCAGGAGACAGCACGATCCTGAGAGCTGTGCGCTGTGATACCAGAGTATTAATTGCATTTCCAAGAGCAACAAAAGGCGAATGATTCTTTCAACAACGATCCTACATCGACAAACAAGCGGCAGCAGGTTCGAGGTTTTGGGGCCGACACAGAAGAGGACTCCTGAGAGCACCCAAGCCCTGCTGCGGGATCGAATGAGCAGCCCAGACAACAAAGGCCAAGAAAGCCAGCAGAAACGGAGTGAAATGCGCCGGGCCGGCCCAAATCTGCGAGCTCTGTGAGTCACCGCCAGCCCAGCCCCACTTGCGGGGTGAAGCCCGACTGCTCCCCGCCCACCTGGCTCCCGCATNGGCAAAAGGAGACGGAATCTCAGAAATAAAGAAAGAAAGAACAATTACACACCCGGCAGGAACGCATTGCAAGGCTCAATAGCCCCATCTAGTGTTCACAGAGTGTGAAAACGCCCTGATAGCAAAGGGCAGAAAACACACTCCCTCCAAGAATTGAATCGGAGGTCCAAGAACTGAGAGAAAATCCCTGCCAAAATGAACAAACACCCAAAA
>NW_007750627.1:2401-9902 GCF_000696425.1 Galeopterus variegatus | reverse complement strand
AACACCAACTGTAGTAGTTAACTAATTTTTAATTTGCATGTATTTTTAAAAAGATGATTAGAGAGCTTGTTCCCTACTTTGGTTACTTATTCGCAGGATATGAGAACTGTGTTGCATGCGGGTTGGTACAGAAAGTTGAGTTTCTGCATTAATTATAGCAACACATACTAACCATAAATGTGAAGCAAATACTTTTTAACAGAAATAATTTTTAATTCTTTAAAAGTAAGTTTACTGTTCCAAGACTGCTAATTGTGTGGTTTAATTACACAAACTTTATAACTTGAAAATATTTTAAAATAGATTTTAATTTCCAAATATAATCTTGAGAAAATTTCCTAATATAATAAGGAAATTCAGAAATGCTCCAATCATGATATCTGGGTTGAACTAAGGATGCAGTAGGTTGTTCTGAAATGCTTATGACAAAGACTGAAGTAATTCCTGCCTAAGATAACGGCCACTTTTGAACCACCCAACATATTGTGTTAAATAAATATGTCTCCTGGAAGAATGGAATTTGTTCTTTTTGGGGGAGGGGGTTCCAAATATAGATGATAGGACAGAACATGAGATTCATTAATTTGGATCTATTATGAATATTAGACCTGTGTTTGGTGCTCAGGGAAAGAGGGTTTATTCTGTGAAAAAGACAACGGAAGATTGTTTTTATAAGAGATTCATGCATCTTCCACTCTGTTATATATAGAAAAATTCAAAACTGAGAGTAAGTTTTCAACAAACAAGTAATCATAGATGACAGTGTAACTTTAATTAGTGAATTTGTCAAAGATTTCCAAAGAATCAGATTCACATGGAAATTTGTTGCTGAGGAAACATGTTACATATTATAATTCTCAAAAATATATATAAAGAATATAAACCTGAATCTCTGTACATGAATTGTTCTGTAGTTTGTTATTTTCAAAAAAAATTTAACTTTCTCCATATAACTCATATTTAACTGTTTCCTCATGACTGTAAGTGAACACTAATTAAGAATCTAAGTACTTCAATTCAACAAGAGATCTTTCTTACATCATCAAACTGAATTCTAATTTTAAAGCAAGGCTGAAATAAATCATGTGACTAAGCCTACCTTGATATTGCTACAATAGCATAGTATTTGTCAGTAAGATAACTATCTCGAGTAACAATGATTCTAACGTGTGTCACATTTATTGGAGGGATTCTGAAAGCCATGAAACAAAGAGAAAACTCAGTGCAACTGTAGTTGTACCTGATTGGCATGTAAGAGGGTTGCATGCTACTATAAAAAACAAAACACGTGAGGGGTATAGAAAAGAATGTTTTGTATAAACAAGATCAGAGAATCAAAATTATTATTAAGATAATTCAAGTCAGCATATGCCAATGGACGGACGAAAGTTTTGTCTTACAAGGTTTCTGTTTGTTTTGTTTTAATGTGAGATGTTTGGAAAAAAGAAAGCCTGTCCTTTTGTTACTCAGGATCTGGCAGTGACGAAGTTAGGGATAATCAAGTTTTATTGCCAACACTATCTTATTCAAATACTAATTTTTCAAATCTTTCATTTATTTTTGATATATATGACCACTGAAGTAGATAGAGTTTTTCCCCATCCTTAGGAAATTACTTGACTTTAAGATTTTCTCTCTCCAATGGATTAAATGATTTAAGATTTATCTTCCTACTACTGTTTTGGTACATGTTCTTTCTTTCTTTTATGGAAAATCTAAATCTATCTATCCATACGTATAGACATGTATATGAAGGTGCTTCAAAAAGTTGGTGGAAAAATAGAATTAAGTGATAATATGAATTTTTCCATGAACTTTTAGAAGTATTTCATATGTGTACGTATTTATCCTCTTCCCAATTACTAAGAGATTTTCTTTTTTAAAGTGCCTATTGATTATCACCTCTAAATATTCAGTCACTTTAATACTATTTGGGAAAAAAAATACTACTTTTATGACCAAAAGATAGCCACTTTCTGAACACTTTTAAATGTTGCATATTTCCTAAAAACTGCAACACTTGTTCCAAATAACAGTCCTCTAATGCTGCTCATCATAGTAGGTATGGCAACTATAGAACACACCATGGAAGGTACGATAACTATAGAAAAAGGATAAAAAATATATTTTATTAAAGATTATGCAAAAATAAAATCTTTATCAAATAAATGCACTTATACTTTAATGGAAACCATTTCTGTCTATAAAGTTATATTGAGGATTCTTCATAGCTATCAGTTTTAAAAAATATTTAAGTGTGGCTCTCATTAAGCCACATGTTCCTATCTCTTATTTGCAGTTATTTTACTCCTGCTTCATGGAGTACATTTTGATGCTATGGCAAGTTAAGAAGTAGTGTATTAGGTTATGATAACCCAGCATACTGTACGTATCTGCTTTTCAGAGAAACTGCACATAAAGGAAAAATGAAGCAAGCCTTGATAGCCATTAAAGTGAGAATCATTTTCAAATGTAAATTTATAGTAAATAAAAAATTACCAGAAATTTAACTTATAACACTCAGTGACAAATGCAATTTTTAGGATGCTAGGTTCATAAAAGAAAGCTCACATTTTAAAAGATACTTCATCCGAAAAGTAAATAAAGTAAGTGAAGCTAAAAAAGAAATTGGGTATTCCAAGAAATTAAAATTAGGTTTTTTCTAACTCCACTAAGAGTTTTTAAAAACACTAAGACTGTTTAAAAACAATCTTTAAAAATTTTTCAAACAGAACAAAAAGTATATTTTACCTTTGCTTTTGTTTGCTGATGGTCCATTAGTCACCTGGTGCAAAGCAGAGTTTGAGTGGCAAAGGATGCCCTGTTGTAGTTCAGAGAAACATATTATTACAGGGGTGACTCAGTCCTCCAAGTTAAAGTGGAGGCTTGCATTAAATCTCTTTATAACTGAAGTCAGACTCTCTTAAAAGCTTCTTGGTATACATGACCATTGCTTTCTGAAAATACCCAATTTAAGTTTACTGAAGAAAGAAGAAAGAAAACTTGATTGAGACTTTAGTTGGAAAATAGGGAGGTAAAGAAAACTGTCTATTTAAAACTCTCAGATTAAAGAGAAAAGTGGGGTCAAGTGCTATGTGAACTACAATGCATATTATTTTAAAAAATAGAATCCTAATACTTGATAAAATGGAATAATTGACTCTTACTAGAATTACAACATGAATTTACTAGAATTAATAACTCAAGATAGGGAGCTAAACATATGTATTTGTTTACTGCAGCATTTTCAGCATAACTCATTAGAGAAAAATACAGTATAAAGCTGAAAACAAGAAGGGGTGGCATGACTCATGACTGAGAACAGGTAAACTTGAATGTCAGAAATTTTTAAAAAGCAAAAAAAAAAAAAAAAGAAAAGAAAACATAGTAGAAAGTTACAGAGGTATGAGCTATTGCTTCCATTGGAAAGATAAACCTTAAGATCCAAAAAATGAGAGTGGAAGTAGGACAAATTATTAGAACAACCAATTAAAATATTGCGACCAGTACAGCAGAACCAGTTCAACCATTCAACTTCTCAGAGTATGTAGAAGGGGCAAAGAGTAGGGACTTTTGGCCCATGACATTAAAATATAGAGAAATCTCTTCCAATAGAAGGTCCAGATTTTGTATGTTGGACCAAATACAAAAGAAATAAAAAGAAAGTCTTCTCAACCATGAGGGAGTTACACTCCTCTCCCAGGGTAATTTTCTACTTTGATAATTATGGGGGGTTTTAGCAACCTGCCTGTTTTCTATTCTCATCCTCCAGATAAAACCTTACTTGTCAACATGCCCCAACCCCTTTTACAAAGTCTGCAGTCCATCCTCCCATTGAGCACAAGAATCCTGTTGAGTAAGTAGACCCAAACAAATGCAGGGGAAATCCCTATGACAGATTTTTCAATCACTTTGGTTATTAATAAATATAAACGGATGGCCAAGGATTATCAAATATTTGATACAGACCAACAGTATGAAAGAAAAGAAATTAACAAAGGGAGTAACTGATGTCAGAGGAAATAGAACAGAATAAAATGTATAGTAGAAACTATAAAAAATCTGATTAATATCCTCAGAGAGATTTAAGAACCTGCTGAACCTACAGACAAAAACAAGGCTAGTATGAAAAAGGAAACATATACTTACACAAACGAAAAGAGTTCTTTGGAATTAAAAATGAGTGTCAAAATATGGCGGTCACTAAACTAGTATTCTAGAAGAAAAGGCGAGCAAATATATAATACAAAGCAGAAAAGACAATGACTTAAAATATATGAGAGGAAAACAACACAGAGTACAGATGTGGATGAGCCAAGATCTATCTACTAGTAATTTTATAATTGAACAGAGAAAATGGAAGCAAGAAAACCATTTGAAAAATATTAAAAGAAAATTATTCTCAGCCAAAGATAAGAGTCTAAATTAGAAGAGAAAGTCAGAAAGCTTTGTAAAGAATGTCTCCAGTATAAAAATAAACATAACAGAAATTTATGAAGGGCTAGAAAGTATTATCATAACATACTACTTGTGAGATGAAGATATAGGTTTCTTCTGATTAAAAAAATGGGTGGCGTGGAGCAATTAGATTCTGGGAAAACCAAGTGTCTGGTCAAAAAGTTTGTGTCCAAGTAAAGGGTGCTCTTATCTGTCAACAATTAGTGGCAGATAAGAAACAATACTGCCCTAGACAGTAGAAAAAATGATCACTGCTCGGGTAACTCAGGACAGAGACAAGCTCTCTTTGTGTTTCTAACAGGTGCTACCTATCATCTTAGAAGGTATGTTTCATTTACTAAAGTGATTTGTAGTATTCATAAAACATTTTGCTTACAGATGAGTCCTTTATTAATTTATCTTGAAAAATTATCATAAGCATGTAAATTAATTTAAATTTTTATCTTTTATTTAAGAAAGTATTTGACTTTGGGCTAGACATAAAAATGAGAAGTCAATTGACTAAGTAGATAGTCTGAAAAACCAAAATTATGCAAGTCCACATAAATTACCCAAAAAAAAGAAGAAAAAAAAAAAAACCTAAATGTTTTTCATGATGTGTTTTTAACTTGAGCAGCCTTTTTTTTTCCCACAAACCAAAATTTCTCAGAATGTATTAGAAATGTGGCAGTTCCTTTGATTTTGGCTTCTTTTACTTGCTATTAAATTTAAGTTAAAATAAATTTAATAATCTTTTCTTATTTAGTAAAAGTCAAATTACTCTCTGTGGGTAATAAGATTGGAGTATTTCCTACTCTCTTCTATGTATTTATTATATGTTTTACCTTTTTCTTTCATCTATGTCAATACTTCTTATGCCCTGATTGTTTTGGAGACACTGTGAGTTTATTTTTTTAATTAACTGTTTATTGAAACATGTTCATCGTACATGTTTATGGGGTACAAAGTTATATTTCAATACATGTATGCAATGTGTGATGAACTAATCAAGGTAATTAGCCTATTCATCATTGCAAAACTTAATCGTTTCTTTGCGATGTCTTTCGATGTGAGATTTTGAACTCTTCTAGTCTTTTGACAACATGCAGTAAATCATTGTTAATTATCGTTCCTGGGTTGACTGCACACCAATAGAACTTCCTTTTTCTATCTAGCTGTAATTTTGTATCCACTGACCCTCTCATTTCCCCTTTTCCCACATCTAGTAACCACGGTTCCTCTCCTTTTAACAGTTTAACTTATTATTATTATTATTATTTGATTTTACTATATTTCAACTCCAACATATGAGTGAGAACATGCAGTACTTCTCTTTCTGTACTTGGCTTATATTACCTAACAAAATTTTCTCCAGGTTCATCGATGGTGTTGCGAATAGCAAAATTACATTCTTTTTTCATGGCTGAGAAGTTCCCATTGTGTATACATACCACATTTTCTTTATCCAGTCATCAGTCTGTGGACAGTTAGGTTGGTTCCATACCTTGGTTATTGTGAATACAACTGCAGTAAACATGGGAATGCACATATCCCTTTGATATGATGATTTCCATTCCTTTGGAAATATATATTCCTTAGGGTATATACCTAGAGTGTGACTGCTGGGTCAAATGGTAGTTCTATCTGTAAGTTGTTGGGGAAACTAGAAGCACTGTAAGTTTAATAATGTCTTTATGTGTATCTTTAATGTATTCAATGATTGTTGGGCAAAATTGCCTATGTATCTCATTCTCTCCTTCTTATTTCTTTAATATTTAAAATGATAATAATATTATTAATATTCCGTGCTTTACAGGAATTCATTGAATATCAAAACTGATATAATTTGTTGAAGAACTTATGGTCATTGTAAGTATAGAAGGAGCCGGTTTTTTTCCACTCACAATGCCTTAATACCAACTTTAATAGTTGTAAAAACATGTTGTGCTTGGGTACAAGAACTAAATTACTATAATTGTAGCCTTAGTACAGAAGAATGCCACCACAATAGAGAAACTTGTCAAATAGCCCGCAATTTAGCTTACTGTATTTCACTGCCTCTTTAACTTTAACTTTTCCCCAAAACAAATGAACAAATTATGAATGAATGCACAAACAAACCAATCAAAATAGGAATCTAAGTGTGATCTTCCTATCAAAGTTCTATATGTATATCAAGACAGAGTACAAATGAAAATGCAATATTTTGAAGGTATCAGACAGAAAAATAACATCCCTTAACTAAGGGAGAAATGGCATTTGGGGTATTATATTCTCTTTTGAGTTTTTATGAAAGATGATGATCTGGATTACGACTAGGTCGGGTCAAGTGACCAAATGAGTTGCCATGCGTTGTGAGCTGATGAATTGCTTAGATACAGTATATTTTAATAAACCAATAAGCACCAAATAAAAGAATTTTCCATGTAAATTTCCTTTTATGGGAGTCTAATAAGGTTTGTCTTCAGATATTGATGATTGCTAAACAAATTTCCAGGAACCCTGTTGATACTGTGGGGAAAGTTGAACCATATAGCATTCAGTATAGATTCCTTCTGACCTCTATAACTTTGCTTTTTTTTAATTTTATTTTACTTTATCAATATACAATGTAGTTGATTTTCATGTCCCTTTACCAATTCCTCCCTCCCTCCTCCCTCAACCGCCTCCCACCCATTGGTGGGAACATCATATCTGTTTACTTGTTTTAACAAGTTCAAGAAATTGTGATTGTTGTGTCTTCTTCCCTGCACCCCCATTTGTTTGTGTATTTATTTATTTATTTTTAGCTCCCATAAATAAGTGAGAACATGTGGTGCTTCTCTTTCTGTGCCTGACCTGTTTCACTTAATATGATTTTCTATAAGTCCATCCATGTTCTTGCGAATGGTAGTATCTCATTCTTTTTTATAGCAGTCGTATTTCATTGTGTAGATGTACCACAGTTTCCTTATCCACTCATCTGATGATGGACATCTGGGATGGTTCCAACTCTTGGCTATCGTAAATAGAGCCACAGTGAACATTGGAGAACAGGTACACCTTCGACTTGATGATTTCCATT
>NW_007750627.1:0-341 GCF_000696425.1 Galeopterus variegatus | reverse complement strand
AAAGAGGAAGAGCATTTCAATGGCATAATCATTTTAATGAGGGACTAAATCTTTATAAAGTGGAGTGATGAGCCATGCCTTTGATTAGGAGAGACTATGACCAAACAATTTCATTTCATTTCCAGGGGAAGATGATCCCACATTTTCCACTAGAGACTATTCCCAAGTGTAAAAAAAAAAAATTGTAATAATGCTTTTATAAAGTAATCATTAATATAGAATGACTTCTAAAAATTTAACTTTAATTGTGAAACATTTTCAGTGCTGATATTCAATATACGATAACATTAGGTCAGATTTTTCTAAAATTGCCAAGTCATCCTATTTTTCTTCTAACCTGT
>NW_007750626.1:8135-10395 GCF_000696425.1 Galeopterus variegatus | reverse complement strand
CTCTCTCCCTTCTATTCCCATATTTTTCTTGTATTCTTCCTGTTTTCTCAGAAAATATGATCTTTTCATGCTATTCTTCTATACACATATTTTATTAAAGGGCATGTTTCAATCTCAGATCTACAACTAAATATATGAAATGTTCCCCATCAGTCCTTGTCTCTAGGTAACCCCAACCACCTGTAGTTTGGGTAAAGCCCTTTTACCAGTAGAGCAGCCCAAACTTTTGGCTCACAAAACTTTTACAACGAATTCTACTTATGTAGATTAGAGCTGTTGACAGTTATCATATTAGAAATTAAAACTAATAATTAAAAAAATATTTAACACATTTAAGCCCCAAAACAAGTCAAACACAGGTTAACAGAATAACATATTTTGTGAACAATAACTATGTTTTCAAAAGCATAGAAAATGGTGATAAAAGTAGCATGGTTTTATTTTGGCAAACATCAATGTCTGGCTCAAAGTAAGACAACTGGATTCTCACATTTCTTGCATTTAATTTGTGATACCTTTTTTTAGGGGATATGTGTGAAGAAAAGCTGGCCTCATGAAAATATGTCATTGGGAGAAGAAGGGATTTTTGATAGATGTTTCAGATAACTTTGGCTATGCAATGAATCCCCTGGAAACTCTGTAGTACACTGTGACAGAGCAAGAGTGAGCAGACAAATAGCATCTTGATATTTTTATATGTGTGGTTTGACATCCTGGAAGAGTCTCCTAGATCTCATCAGGAGAGCTGTTTCTACAGTAGATCCTGAGGAAGGTCTCTGAGCACTGGATCCCAGGTGCCATGGGCATTGAAATCTGCTTTTCCACAGCCTCGGCACTTGAGGGTAGTTTGGCTGGATATAAAATCCTTGGCTAGAGCATCTTTCCATGTGTTTTTTGAATATGCTGTTCCACAGATGTCTCCTTATAACACGTAGCTCTTGAGACGTTTGTTATGTCTCTTTTTTTTTTTTTTTACTTCCTTTGTAAATAACATGGTCATTTTTTCTAGAAATCCTGACATTTGCATTTGTATTTAACTTCTAATAGTTTTAGTGGAACATATCTTGAATCTGACTGTTCTGGGTCAATTTCCACAGGCCCATGGTAGGTCCTTTCAAAATGAAGTTTTAGGTTTTCTCTTATCTCTGGAAAGTTTTACTGGATTAAAGTACTAAATATTACCCCTCCCACTGCTTTTTAAAATTTTAGTTTTCGGGATCTCATAAATATATGGTGGATTTTCTTTTATTGCCTTCTATTTTAGCTACTTTTTCTCTGATTAGTTTGACATATTTTTTTAAAATCTTATTTTCATTCCCTTTTCTACTAGTCTCCTTCTTCCCCCAAAACAACTTCTTCCCTGAAGCTGAGGCCCTGAACCCACAAGTCCTAAATTCGAGTTTGGGATTTTAGCTCTTTGTGCTGGACTGTCTTTGCAGTTGTGGTTTTCTCTGTGCCTTGTCTACTTTCTGTTCTTTTCTGTTCTTCTCCCACTATTCATGGGGTACCTCTGAGCTCTGGCACCTGCTCTCTGCACCTGCTCTCTGCACCTGCCTGTACAGTGGTGGGAGCTCCCACAGTGGCACTGTTGGGCTCTGGTGTCCACTTCTCTGCTTGAGTAACATGAAGAACAAGGCATGCTCACATCTTGGGAGGCACTGGGCTTGGGACATGAGGGCTTTATCTGCAGCTCTTGTTTATCTTAGGGTTTGGGGGAGTGTGTGTGAAGGGATTTGGGTATATGCAGCCACTGCCATTTTGTGATTTATTTTCTGTTGCTCTTTGTAAGTGAAGACACCTGTGAGCATAGTCCTTACTGGGCACTTTCAAGATTCCATGAGACCCTGGGGCTCATTACCTCCCACCCTGTCTCCTCTTCTATTAGGGGAAGAACAGGCTTCTGGAAATGTTCATGGATTAGCTAAAACCTCTCCAGATTCCAGAAACAATCTCCACATCTGTGTATTAGAACCGGTGGATAAATCTTTTCAATGATCTCATTTGTGTAATTTATGGCTTTATTATAAATGTCTTCATATTTAAATTGATTTTTTCCTTTTTATCTTTTTATGCTGTGTAGATCTGGCTCTATTTTTCTTCTAAATATATGGTTAAGGAATGTACCCGAGAGAACATACTAATAGAATAGATGTTTAGTGAATTAACTACAGCTGTGGGAAGTGGTCTCACAAAATACAGAGAACATCTTTTGGGTAAACATTCCAATTATGAACCTTTAGAATTTCCCTTTAATTCACTG
>NW_007750626.1:6460-7361 GCF_000696425.1 Galeopterus variegatus | reverse complement strand
ATCTGTAGTCTTTACGTTATATTTAGTAAAAAATGCTAAATTTATATTTTGTTCTCTTAAAACACAACAAATTTAGAGGGACAGAGACCACTTTTCTCGTGTTATGTGAACACAAGAAGTGCAGAGCTTAAGGAGTCTGTGTGACTGAAACTCAAGTATAATACAGCATTTATGAAACAATGTAGTTTATTCTGAAAATTAAAAGAACATTTAAAATAGTTCATTAAGGAAGGAGAGACCAAGGAGGGAAATTTCAAATATCACAGGAGCCAAATTGACTCCTTTCCCTTAAGATCAAGAATGTGAGTTGAATGTGAAATGATTAAAATTGTTTTACTGATTCTTGAGAAGTATGTGGTAAGTATCTTTCCTAGAACACTGTATTCAAGTAGCATGCACTTCAGAATAACAGAAACGTGACCGACTTGTGTCCTCTTCTCCCCCTTCTGTTATGAATTATTTAGTAGCTGTGATGTCAGGACACACCGCTCTTCACAGGGACTCGTGGGTATCTGCACTTGACTGAATGCTTCTTTTGGGGACAAAATCTGAAGTGTTAGTTGCTCTGGGTCGTTTTGGTTGAATAACATCTTGATGAACTGCAATGTGCGTGTGTGTACACATCCGGATGCATGCATGCACACACAGACTCCTGGGATGCGTGTGACCAAGTGTAACATGATGTGGTACTGGATAAGTAAGGATAGGGTTTTCCACTTTCATTTCTAGAGCATATAATTTCTTGCTGGAATGTCTGTGTTCATAGTTTCCACTCACCTGGTAGGTGAAATGCCTATATTTACTAGTAGTAAGAAGTGTGTATGCAGGTTTTACAGGGTATTTCCGCAGCCCGTGGCAGCCTGCAGTAAATGCAGTTTTCTCAGAGGGGAGCCTGTGCAGC
>NW_007750626.1:2013-5340 GCF_000696425.1 Galeopterus variegatus | reverse complement strand
GAGCCATGAGGGCGGAGAGGAGCACGCTGTCTTGGAAAAGTGGGTTTGATGACAGCGGCGATGCGTGTGCTTGTGTGGGGTGAGCGTGAAGGAACGTGTGCAGGGAGCTGGAAGGAAAATCTCGTCCGTGGTCGGTGTGCAGGGGGCAGGGACGAGGACTGTCCCTGCCGTTTTAGGTTTGCCAGGAGGCTGCTGATCAACTTGACAGAGGCCGAGTAACAGGTGGAAAGCACACGAATTTCACTTGCAGATAGTCTCACACCGCACAGGGTGCATCACAAAAGAAGGGAAAACGCCAGACAAGCTGCTGGGCTCGGGGGCTGACAGGCCATCTGGGCTCGGGGCCGACAGGCCATTTTAAGAAAGGGGAGATCAATTGTGAAGAAGGGCCAGACAAAGGAGCGGGGTTTGGGCTCCCAGGGGCAACAAATCATGAGAAAGTGCCTGGAAATCTATGGGGGGACTGATGGGAGGTAAAGAAGGGTTAGACTCCCCACCCCTCACCCTCACACGTCCTCGCCCTCACCTGTCCTCACACTCACACGTCCAGGCGCTCACACGTCCTTGCCCTCCCACGTCCTCGCCCTCACACGTCCCCGCGCTCACACGTCCTCGACCTCACTCGTCCTGGGGCTCACACGTCCCGGCGCTCACACGGCCTCGCGCTCACAGGCAGGTATGTGGGGAGTCAGGGCACAAGGCTGTTGCGTGTTGAACACCCTGGCCTTCATGCTCGTCATGTGTGTGCACCCGATAAGTGTGTGCATGTGCACCTGAGGGCGCGTGTACCTTTGCGTGGGCATGGAGTCAAGACACACAGAGGGAGGGGAGCAGGGGGGAGCACCTCTGCTTTTTCTTCCAAACCTGTGTATCTTGCCGACCATCAAAGCGCTGTCATTCATAGTGGAGAGTAAACATCTCTGTATACCCATATATTCTCGTTCCGTTTCAAGGTCATGACCTCTCACTGCCTAAATATCTCCAGATGGGGCGAGTTCAGGCTGTTGCCTCTTTCATCTAGTCCATGAGCTAAGAATGTTTCCCCTACTTTTTAACTGGGTAAAAAAATAAAAAAATAAAAAATTTTGTGACAAGTGAAAAGTGTTTGAAAATCAGATGTCAGCCTCCTGGATGGACATTTATAGAGCACAGCCCGCTGCTCTGTGGTTTGCATGTGGCAAAGGGAGCTGAAGGACTGGACAGAGGCCACTGCTGCCCTGTGAGGTGCTGCCCTCACTGAGTGGCTACTCGGCCACCAGAAATGCCACACTGCAGCTGTAACCCAGCAGCACGGCTGCAGGAGCCCCCAGCTGAGTCAAGTTTTTATGGTTCGCTTGGGTTGTGGACAGTCTGGTTCCTTTTGCTTGGCCTTGGGTTATGGACCTTCCCTAACACATTAGCAAAAATGTGTGTGTGTGTGTGCATACGCGTGTATGCATTTGCATGTGTGTCCATGCGTGAGTGTGAGTAGGTATGCATGTGGGTGTGAGTGTGTAGATGTGTGNAGGCTGCTGATCATCTTGACAGAGGCAGAGTAACCGGTGGAAAGCACACGAATTTCATTTGCAGATAGTCTCACACCACACAGGGTGTATCACAAAAGAAGGGAAAACGCCAGAGAAGCTGCTGGGCTCGGGGATGACAGGCCATTTTAAGAAAGGGGAGATCAATTGGGAAGAAGGGCCAGACAAAGGAGCGGGGTTTGGGCTCACAAGGGCAGCAAATCGTGAGAAAGTGCCTGGAAATCTATGGGGGGACTGATGGGAGGGAAAGAAGGGTTAGACTCCACACCCCTCGCCCTTACACGTCCTCGCCCTCTCTCGTCCTCGCCCTCGCTCATCCTCACCCTCGCATGTCCCCACGCTCACACGTCCTCACACTCACTCACACATCCTCGCCCTCGCACATCCTCACCCTTGCACGTCCCTGTGCTCACACTCACACTCACTCACACGTCCTCGCCCTCACACGTCCTCGCCCTCGCACATCCTTGCACTCACACGTCCCCGTCCTCACACTCACTCACACGTCCTCACCCTCACACGTCCCCATGCTCACACGTCTTCACGCTCACAGGCAGGTATGTGGGGAGTCAGGGCACGATGCTGTTGCGTGTTGAACACCTCCTTCATGCTCGTCATGTGCGTGCACCCGATGAGTGTGTGCATGTGCACCTGAGGGCACGTGTACCTGTGCGTGTGCACCTCTGCGTGTGCATGGAGTCAAGACACACAGAGGGAGGGGAGCAGGGAGGAGCACCTCTGCTTTTTCTTCCAAACCTGTGTATCTTGCCGACCATCAAAGCGCTGTCATTCATAGTGTAGAGTAAACATCTCTGTATACCCATATATTCTCGTTCCATTTCAAGGTCTTGATGTCTCACTGCCTAAATATCTCCAGATGGGGCGAGTTCAGGCTGTTGCCTCTTTCATCTAGTCCATGAGCTAAGAATGTTTCCCCCCACTTTTTAACTGGGTAAAAAAAATTTTAAAAATTTTGTGACAAGTGAAAAATGTTTGAAAATCAGATGTCAGCCTCCTCGATGGACATTTATAGAGCACAGCCTGCTGCTCTGTGGTTTGCGTGTGGCAAAGGGAGCTGAAGGACTGGACAGAGGCCACTGCTGCCCTGTGAGGTGCTGCCCTCACTGGGTGGCTACTCAGCCACCACAAATGCCACACCGCAGCTGTAACCCAGCAGCATGGCTGCAGGAGCCCCCAGCTGAGTCGAGTTTTTATGGTTCCCTTGGGTTGTGGACAGTCTGGTTCCTTTTGCTTGGCCTTTTGTTATGGACCTTCCCTAACACATTAGCAAAAATGTGTGTGTGTGTGCATACGCGTGTATGCATTTGGATGTGTGTCCATGCGTGAGTGTGAGTAGGTATGCATGTGGGTGTGAGTGTGTAGATGTGTGAGCGTGTGCATGCGTGCAAGTGTTTGTGGGTGAGAGCACACATCCACGTGTGGGTGTGTGGACACAGCTGGTCTTCTCATGGGGCATCACTGAGGTCATGCTCCTGTCTGGATCTCTGTCCTCTCTCCCAGGTTCCTCTGTGCCTGTGGCTGGTCTTGCTTGTCATGGGAGTCCACAGCCCACATGTCTGACTGCTCTGAAGCCCCTTCACTTCACACGCTGTGGTGTGGGTGGGTGGTGTGGCTGCAGCCCTCCCCTCACTGATTCAGAAACGCTGCAGGCACTGGCAGCCCTCACCACACGTGACTGTGCCCAGGCTGAGTCCCCAGGGCCTCTGGTTCTGTGTGGATCCCCAGGGAGTCTGAAACCTGGTGGGTGAAGTGAGCTCTGGACCCCAGCCCCACTTTGAAGGAA
>NW_007750626.1:0-1607 GCF_000696425.1 Galeopterus variegatus | reverse complement strand
CCCTTACCGGTCACGAAAAAGACAAACAAACAAAACAAAAAAAAAACAAACAAACAAAAAAACCAGAATCTTCTAATGTAAATTCATTGAGGGGACATCCCTCATTCCTGACGATGCTTTTCTTTGGATGGCTATCCCCAGCCTCCAGTTTTTACAATCTGCACCACTCCCTGCTGTGCCTGACTGGGATGGTGAAGATTAAATATGACCCCCCTCTTGAAAAAACCCTGCGTTCCTAGATCTGTGAGGTGTGTCCACTGGAAGGCACAGGTAAAGTTGTGCCCTTGCTGTGGAGATCAAAACTAACTAAAATGACAAACCCTGTGAGTGTCACAGTTCCAACAACATCTGCCTGCTGAGTTCCAGCACGACGTGCTAGGAGTTGGGAATGAAAACAGAGTCACTGCTCCCCAAGTCAGGCAGCCGTCCTGGGTGAGGCCTCTGGAACAGACACACCGTTTCTCATCCCTTCTTCTTGCTGACTGTGGACAGTGGCAGCTGCACCTGAACATCAGGAACACCTCAGCTTTGTCCCAGGATGTCACAGACGCTGCCTTGTTAGCACATGGAGTGGAGCGTTCACCCAGAAAGGTCGAGCTCCCCAGATCCTTCAGCTTGTCCTGCTCTGTGTGCTTCAGGGCCTTGGGAGAGCTGCACTTGCACGTGGCACACTCGTGGGTGGTGCTGCAGGTGGAGCCGCCGAGTTCAGAGTGCATCCTGGATGGGCCTGGGTATGGAGAGTGGCCGCGAGATCCGGGCTCGTGCCTCCTCAGCAGAGCCCTAAATAAATCGACTTCACCTTTGCATAAAGCAGGTCCGGATGGTTGCTGACAGGGAACAGAGGAAGCACATTTTTCCTTGAACAGTGATTTGAGTCTGAGCTTTCCTGATGGCANGTGTGTCCATGCGTGAGTGTGAGTAGGTATGCATGTGGGTGTGAGTGTGTAGATGTGTGAGTGTGCATGCGTGCAAGTGTTTGTGGTGAGAGCACACATCCACGTGTAGGTGTGTGGACACGGCTGGTCTTCTCATGGGGCATCACTGAGGTCATGCTCATGTCTGGATCTCTCTCCTCTCTCCCAGGTTCCTCTGTGCCTGTGGCTGGTCTTGCTTGTCANGTGTTCCTGTGCGTGTGCATCTTTGCGTGTTCATGGAGTCAAGACACACAGAGGGAGGGGAGCAGGGGGGAGCACCTCTGATTTTTCTTCCAAACCTGTGTATCTTGCCGACCATCAAACACTGTCATTCATAGTGTAGAGTAAACATCTCTGTATACTCATATATTCTCGTTCTGTTTCAAGGTCATGACCTCTCACTGCCTAAGTATCTCCAGAGGGGGAGAGTTCAGGCTGTTGCCTCTTTCATCTAGTCCACGAGCTAAGAATGTTTCCCCCCACTTTTTAACTGGGTAAAAAAATAAAAAAATAAAAAATTCTGTGACAAGTGAAAAATGTTTGAAAATCAGATGTCAGCATCCTTGATGGACATTTATAGAGCACAGCCCGCTGCTCTGTGGTTTGCATGTGGCAAATGGAGCTGAAGGACCGGACAGAGGCCACTGCTGCCCTGTGAGGTGCTGCCCTCACTGGGTGGCTACTCGGCCACCA
>NW_007750625.1:9351-9905 GCF_000696425.1 Galeopterus variegatus | reverse complement strand
CAAATGCACAAGGAAAATTACAACTACCTTGCACGAATCAATGGTGCATTTAACTACGGTCACCAGTTTTGTTTAGTTCAGCTTACAATGTCTTTTGCTAATAGGAAGTGATGGAGAGAATAACTAAAGGCAAAAAGCTTCAGGGTCTTTGGAATAAGGAAAGATTAAAGAGACTGGACTTATTTATTACCTAGAAATGAGGAGTGACAGGAGAGACAGATACAAATTAATGAACGGTTTTGTGGAAATCAATTGGCCATTCCTCATCATTCAGGCTCTTAGCAGAAGAGGGAAACACTCAGCAAAGTGGGCCTGCAACAAATATGAGGTTAATGAAGGCTGTGCCTCTTGGTATAAGAATACAAAAGTCATTGCTGTGGAGTATTATTGAGGGAAAAAAAGCCATTCAAAGGTTGAATTGTTTTCTAAATTTCTAGTTCATTGTTCTCTACTTGGAGCAACGTTACCTATTAGGTCCAGCTTGGGAGGACTGAGTTTCAACCCTTTTTATAGGGCACTGATGAATTGAATCCATGCACGGCCACTTTTCTATT
>NW_007750625.1:2556-3770 GCF_000696425.1 Galeopterus variegatus | reverse complement strand
AGTGTCTGAAAGAAATGGATGTGGCCAAAAATAACAGAGTAGCCCAACACTCCCATCCCAGCTTTTTGTTCTCCACATGTGCCTTGCATGTACCCACTTTCCCCATGCCAACCAGTTGAAGCTGGAGGCATAGAGACAGTAGAATCAGTGCTTCTGGGTTTCCTAGCTAGGACTGAACAGAGTGTGAATGGCCCTTCCACCAAGCACAGGGAGGTGAGGACTCAAGAGCGAGGTGGGAAACTCTTCCTAGAAGCCTTTTCAAGGTCGAGCACTCACTCCCAGCCCGGCCACTGCTCTGCCCTAGACTCAGGCTGACTGTACCTGACCCGTCTCTTAAAGTGCTGATTTTTCCTGATTCCTTAGCTTGTGATCACAAGTCTGCATGAAGAGAAAATAGTGCTTCCACGAAAGAAAAATTAGAAAGAGGACAGGTTTTTTTGTTTGTCAGTTGGATTTTCTTTTGTTTTGATTTTTGGTGGGAGTGATTTTCTCAGCTTATTTGGGTTGTATCATCCATGCTTACCGCAGTGTTTAGCATGCTTTTCTTTTGGGGTTATTCAATTATTTTTGAACACATGCCCAAAGATTTCAGAGGCACATAGATAAGCCACATAACCACATTTTATATTTAATAAAACATTTTTGTTCATTTTTTATTCAAAACCGGCTGTTAAAGTGTTATAATAAAGGGTAGTAGTAATAGTCATGGAAATAAAATCTATTATACATTAAGGCAAGTTTCCATGTCTCCCTTCAATTCATGAGTAACTAGTTGATGTCATTCTATAAAATTATAAATTAGCATTAAGATGTGATGGACTATTCTCTTATGAAAATGCTCGGCAACTGGCATAATCTGTCAAAAACAGACAGTACTGGTAATTTTGGTATTGTTTAAAAATAATAAAACCTGCTTCTTTTAAAATCACATGTTACAGTATTTCCTCATTTTTCATAAAGTTAAAATATGTAATAGTTCCTCAGGGTGAGACTTGTCGCTTGCATGAATAAACTTACAGCTGGTTTAAAGTAATCATGCAAGAGAACTTCAAAAAGTTGGTGAAAAATAGAATTAAAAGATAACATTCATCTTTCCATGAGCTTTTTGAAGATGGCTCGTTTACAGTTGTTATCTGTAAAATGTTCCAGTTGCTTCATGGGCATTTTCTACTTGATGCATTGTCAATGAACTCTATGAATATATGTATTGATTT
>NW_007750625.1:0-1076 GCF_000696425.1 Galeopterus variegatus | reverse complement strand
TCTCTCTCTCTCTCTCTCTCTCTCTCTCTCTCTCTCTCTCTCTCTCTCCTCTCTCTCTCTGTCTCTCTCCCCCCATCTTTCTTTCTCTGTGTCAGAGGTTACAAGCCTTGACAGCAAATTCTTACATCTTTGTGAGTTGTTATTAAAACAATATCGAAAGGGACTTTAAAAAAAAACACCCAGTGTCCATTTATCAGACGTCATTGAAGGACCCTGAATTGTTCTCACGAGGATCATATCCCACCCCAGAAACAGTCATAGATCATAGCGTCAGATCCGTTACAATGGGCTCAGACTAGGTCAAGTTTCCAGTCCTGCGGGCAGTTGCATTAGGTGAACTTTTTAATAACCACATAGGACTACATGGAGTGACAGAGGCGAGGTGGTTCTCCAGAAGAAGGACAATCCCAGAAAAAAAAAATGGGCCACTCGAATTAGTTCATGAAAATAGCAGGTTCCATATAATGGAGCAGGAGGAAAATAAAAATGAAGAAGGAAGTTATGGAAAAGGCTGGTTTCTTTGTGTGGGGCACTAATTAGAAGTGACTTTCAATGAGCAAGGTGGGACCTATTGATGGTGGGCCCTTAAATTTGGACCAGTTTTATTTGCTATACCACATTCTGGGTTAGTATTAAGACAAATGTGCCTTTGAAAACTCTGCGTATTAGACTGGAGTGGTGAGAGACTAAAGCCAAGAATGTTTAATGCAATAATCAAGACTTGAGATAAGGACATTATGTTGGACTTTGAGATTCTTATCTGTGAATTGTAGTCTTTGTTCTGACGTTGTTTTTAAATTGACCTTAAAGAATTTCTGTCATCTGAATGTCTTACAAATTGGTATGAAGTGCAATTGAAATTATATAAAAACAAAAGTATATAACCTAGAAAATATAGTAGAAATTTTAGCATCTTGTTTTCCCCTAAATATATTTACAAGTGGAAAAAGCAGACATCATAAAGCCTAAATTAAATATTAAATGTAAAATTCAATTTTTTCTCAGCCCATTTCAGGACCAAAAATATTTTATATCAAAATTTATCAACTAACAAATATTTTATGTCAAAATAATAT
>NW_007750624.1:0-9906 GCF_000696425.1 Galeopterus variegatus | reverse complement strand
CGCACACTTCTCAGGCTCGCTCTGTCCTCTGGCACGCCCGCTCCAGACCCGTCGCCATCTTAGATTTATTCATTTATTGTTGATCTTGGAAATGCAAATGGCAGTCTGGCAGCACAGCTTCAAGGACACAGAATCCAACCACAGAATCTCGTCAGCACTGTGAAGGTGGCAGCAGCCTCTGGAATATGACGGCAATGGGCAAGGCCGCACATGCGCACCACAAACCCAGAGTAGCCCTGCCTGGATCCCGTGCGGGTGACGTCATCTGTTTTCTTATGTTTTAAAATGGTGATGAAACACATGGTACTGTTGAGAGTTAAAGAATAATATGAGATAAGGTCTTAAATATATGAAGAGCTTAGTGTAGCACCTTACTATTAGGAGATGCTCTCAGTAAATCATTCACCACCCACAATGTGTAGCCATCCTCAAGTCTCTTTCTTGATCCTGGAAATCAAAGTAACCTTCATTAAATAGGACTGCAGCCAAAAATAATGGAAATGTGGGCAGAGCTCCAGTCCTGGAATTGGGGGTGGTGTCAGGGAACTAAGGGCAATAAGTCATATGAATGAGACAAAAGTGGGTGGGCCACAGCTGCCCAAGGCTTCTTCATAATGCACTCTTTTCTGTTTCTGGTTAGCAAAATGAAGGAATAGGAAAATATTTGATCATAAAAAGACAATTCACATTAGTTATTGATGCCAAATGTGCATAAATGCTGGTCGTAATAAAAACAATAATAGTAAAAAATACACAAGTCATTCTTGGGTTGTTTCTGAGCCCTAGAATGACAAGAAGCATTTTTTATACTCTGTAAAGAATGTAACCTTATCTTTTTTGCCAACGAATGCAAAAGTAATGTTTTTCCTGCTTAATGCTATTTTTTTTTTAGCAATATCATGTCCCATTAGCTTCTATATGAAAGAGGAAACTATGTAAATATCTCTAGTGACTAAACTCAAGGAAGCCACTAAAAATCATGTGCCAACCAAAGAATGCCTTCCTTTATTACCCTGCCAGGGTTCTTACGTGACATGAGAAAAACAGTCCACAACGGGGTGAGCTCCGGGGAAGGATAAGAAGGATGAGCACAGAGATACATGGGCTATCCCCCAGGCTGTGGAGGCAGCTTCCATGGGGATTGTTAGCTATTGGTGCAAATGTGTTTTCAGATCATAATGGATTCATGGTTATTCCACCTATTGCTATGTGACAAGGCTGATGTCCCCTCATATAAATGAAAGTAGGGATTTAGAAATCTAGAATCACTGATTTCTAAAGCGGTACACACATTATAGATTCCAGTGAACACTTTATTAGAAAGAACTACATAATTTAACATTGCTGAGGTTTTCAAAGTTCCCATTGGTTTATTCGGTAAGGCATGATCAGATGACTGAAGCATTCAGAGCAAAAGTGATAGAATTCATTTAGTTATGGCTTGCAGACCAAATCTGCTTTACTGTCTGTTTTTCAAGGCCTGTGAGCTAATTTTTTTTTTAACATTGTTATGTGGTTGAAAAAAGATCAAAAAGAGTATTTTGTGACACCTGAAAGTAAAATGAAATTCAAGTTTCAGTGTTAATAAATTTTATTGCGACACAGTTACATTAATTTATTTACATATTGTCTATGACTGGGGGCTAAAAATGACAAAATTGAGTAGTGGTAACAGAGAACTTATGGCATGTAAAGGCTAATTACTATCTGGCCTTTTATAGAGGAAGTTTGCTTTTCCCTGATCTAAACTTTTAGAATAGCTAAAATAACATAACAAATAATAACTATTTTACTCTCTTTACAGTTTAAAAATGTAGATCCTTAGAGTATGAAGCACATTGGATGAGAAGGATTGATAAATGCCTGCACTTATAAGTTGAGTAAATGTGAAATGACAGTATCTGAAACATAATAGGCATTTTAACTATTAAACGAATGATCAAAGTAACTATGACTTTTGAGGCAAATAACACACTTATGCTAAATACTTATACATAGTTTTTGGTAATAGGAAAGACCTATTACCATGGCTATGACCATGATACAAACTGGATCATGCTATATGTATAAGTAATATATTCATAAGTTGTTTATCTGAGATGATATTGTGCCAATGTTTCCTCTTTGGAATGCTGGTGGAAACCAAGACTATGTGTAATAGCCCTGTTAAATAATAATGGTGTTCTCAATATTAAGAAACAATAAGGGATTAATGTCATTTGTTTTGCAAGTAGCACGTATATTCTCAAACTAAAAGGCAATTAATCCTAAACCTAGTACATCAAAAAGGAAAATGTTCCACTACAATAGACAGCTAGTTTACTGGTTACCCTAGCTAACAGAGGCTTAAACAAGTAGGTGTTTATTTGCTCATTTATCTTTTTGACTCAGCTATGTCATTTGAGACTTAAGCCTTTTCCTTCTCTTCCCTCTACTGGTCTTGCCATATTGACAATTAATTTCATTATTGCACTTATAGCTGCTGTTGATCTGACATGACACTTGTGTTCAGGGCAAGAAGAGAGTGTGGCAGAGTAGGTTGGGTAGGGTGATGGGGGAGCATAAGCCTCATCAGAAAAAGCAAAAGTTTCCAGAAGTCCCTGTGTGACTTTTTGTTTATATCCCAATGGCTAGAATGGTGTCACGTAGCTACTCCTGGCTTCAACGAGAAGCTGGGAATGTATTTAAACTTTATCGAAGGCAGGCAGGTAGGAGAGGAATGGCGGGCAGGAATGGCTTTTGGGAGTATCTGCTATACCCACCAGTAAGTGTAAATAATAAACTGCAGAAACGTTTTTTGAAACAATTGCTTTGTCCTTTCTGTTTGTTTATGGGCCAAAGCCAAAAAGAGAAATGAGTATAGCAAAATTCAGCAAGCATTTGCTGACTTAGATACCAGTGATAGCTATTTCAGAGAATATTGTCCGTGTTCATTTCCTAGATTATCCAAAAACATGTTTTCTATATTGTACAGCAGAGTTAATAGTTATACACATTTGGAGAGGAAAGAGGCATTTAATCATCTTTGTGACTTCTGCAAAGCAATTAAACATTTTTGTGCAGAAACATTTCACATTAAACTGGAACTGGGTGTGAAAAATGTTCATCTGTCTCCCTTTTAATCCTCACTCTACAATAAAAATGCAAATCACAGAATTTTGGAGCAAGAAGGAGGGCCTTCACAGTCCATTTAGTCCAAGCCTTCATGGGCCTTGTTGTGCCAGCCCTGTGGGCATGTGTGTGTCTCAGTCGGGATGACCGAGCAAAGCTGCCTGCTTTGTTCCTGTCACCCTAATGACTTCCCTGATTTGATATCCAATTGGAAGGTCAGTACTTTTCCTTCCCAATAACCTTTGAATGTATAGCAGGTGGAAACTTGTGGACTCAGTGCCAAATATTCTTTCTGCTTTCATTGCTTCCCTGTTTCCTTTTGAATGGTGGTTGATTTAATGTACCCAGATGCAAGTCCTACTGCTGCTCTGGAATCAGCTTTGAGGGGAGGTCTTTCTGTGTGACTCCCGATCTGATTCACAGGAAATCATAGATGCTAAAGAAATTTAAGAGATCATCCAGTTCAACCTCCTCATTTTTTTTTTTTTTTGGATGAAATGACTGAATCCGAGACGGTTTAAGTAAAATGCTCAAGGTTACACGGATATTTAGTGCCAAAATAAAAACTTGGTTCTGATTTATAACCCAGTGCTCTTTTCATTATACCAGGCTACAGAGAAGACTATATTATCTGAGGTTGTACATAGGAGAAAAGGCAAAATAAAACAAACAGGGAATTTTGAGATCTGAGACCAAGGTGAACACCTATGCTCCTGTCTTTGACCTACCCTTTTAAAAACAGCTTTATTTGGGGTATACTTGACATACAATAAACTGCACATATTTCATGGACACAATTTGATATATACTTGTGTGTGTGTATATATGTGTGCATACATGCATATATATACACTATGAAACAATAGCCACAATCAAGATAATAAATATGTCCATCACCCTCAGGAGTTTCCGAGTGCATTTTTGTAATCTCTTAAAATTTTTTTTGAAATAATACACGTTTTTTTTACTGGCTACTCTTAAGATTTATCTTTTTCAGTTTGATTATGAGGTGTCTTGGTGTAATTTTGTTCACATTTATTTTGCTTGGAGTTCACTGAATTCTTGGATCTGTGGGTTAATAATTTTCATCAAACTTGGGAAAATTTCAGCTACAATTTTTTCAAGAAATTTTGTACTCCTTTAAATCCCCCTCCTTTTCAGGGCCTTTGAAAACACATAGTAAGCCAATTGAATTTGTCCCACACTCGATGTTATGTTATTTTTAAGAATTATCTTTTCTTTTTGTTTTTCTTGTTGAATAGTTTCTATTGCTGTCTTCAACTTTGCTAATCCTTTCTTCTTCAAGTTCTTTTCTGCCATTAATCCCATGAGTGTATTTTCATTTCGTGCATAATAGGTATAATCTCTAGAAATGCAATTCATGTCTACTAAATACCTTCTGTGTCTCTACACGTTAATTTGAATTTATGGATTGCAACAATAACTCTTTTAAAGTCTTTGTTTTCTGATGATAACATTTGTGTCAGTTCTGATAGTTTTTTCTCCTCACTGTACATCATATTTTCCTTTTTTTTCCAGACATACTAATCTCAGATTGGATGGCAGACATAGTGAATTTCATTTGTGGGTGCTTGATATGCAACATATCATTTGTGGAGGTGTACTGGCTAAAGTAGCAATGGAATTATCAAAACTTAAATATCATTTACATGCAGAAATTAGAAAGTTCAAAACCAAAAATGTTCTTTGAAAAAAGTGAACAAATAAAGCTAATAAAGCATTTTTTTTTACTACAACTTGAATATACATGTTAGTAATTTTAATTAGTATTAAATCAGTATTTTCCTTTGTGATTAGTAACACATGCGCTCATCAAGTATATGTGTAATTTGAACATGATGGTGATATGAAGAATTAGAGTATTTTTTCCAGCCTAATTGCCATCAAACATAATGAGCTCTGAAATATATAAAACTATGGAGAATTACATCGTCAACAAATGTGGTTTAGAGTTTTAAGTTTTGGATAAGAGTATCTTCTGACTGTGCAGCTGCAGTGACAGGAAAACATTCCAGAGTAGTTAGTAAAATTATATGAATTTATTTAAGTATATTTATTTATTTTTCAAACATGTCGACATCACACTATACCTACAGTTTTTGGCCTGCTTTATTCACAAGATAATAGCCAATTCCCAATATAACATAGGCATCATTTTCTGTCATCATAACTGATAAAGATTGGATAATATTCCACTGTAGGTTGTATCTTATTTATTTAACCAGTTTTGCACTGGCAAACAAGTTAGTCCTTTCTTACCTTTTTTCCTTCTTTGAAACAGCCCTATAACAAACACCCATAAATATGAGCGGTCTTCAAAAAATATGGGGAAAGATTTGTATTATCTCTTAATTCCATTTTTCCATGAACTTTCTGGAGAACCCTTTGTGTGTGTGTGTGTGTGTGTGTGTGTATCTCATTGCATTCTTGTTCAATTTATTACTTAGGTAAAGTATCATAAATCAGATATGAAACCAAAGGGTAAGATACACATTGCCAAACGTGTCTGTATACTGTCTCAAACAGTGGGAAATATACAATTTAATCTTAATTCTCTCACAAGCAAAACTGATAGCTCATAATTGTTGGAAATGTATGACCTTCACTAATGAGATTGCTTGCTTTTCATGTTTATTCACCATTTGTTTTTACTCTTGTGAGTTGTCTGATCATATGCTTTGCCCAATTTTAAACTGGACTCATTGTCCTTTTGATATGGATTTGTACAAGTTCTTAAATTATCTTTTTATCATTTATATTGCAAATATTTTCCAAGTGTGTCATTTTTATTTTGCCTTTCTTATATTCTTGCCAGTTTTTAATTAGTATTAAATCAATGTTTTCCTTTGTGATTTCTATCTTTGTTATCATGCTTAGAAATATCTCTGTTTTCAAAATATTCAACATTTTCATATATTTCATTAGTTGTTATTTTAATTTTATATTTAAATTTTAATAAGTCTGGAATTTAGAAAATGTAACACGTAAGATATTGTATTAGTCTATCAGGACTTCCATAACAAAATACCATAGACTGGTTAGCTTAAATTTATTTTCTCAAAATTCTGGAAGCTAGAAGTCTAAGTTCAGGTGCCGTTGGGGTTGGTTTCTTGTGACACCTTTCTTCTTGGCTAACAGAGGGCTGTCTTCTTGCTGTGTTCTCACATGGCCTTTCTTTTGTGCCCGCTTAGAGAGACAAAATTCTCTGGTGTCTCTGCCTTTTATAGACAACACTTCTGTTGGATGAAGGCCCTACCCTTATGACTTCATTACTTATTACTTCCTTATAGGCCCTATCTCCAAATTTAGGGGTTAGGATTTCAACATGTGAATTTGCGGGGAAAACAATTTAGTCCATAACATATGTATCCATTTTAAAAAGTGGCTGGTCAGTTTTCCTAATTCCATTTGTTGAGTAATACATCATTTCCCCCACTAATTTAAAATTCACATTTTTATGGGGCCGGCCCGGTGGTGCACTGGATAGTGCGCCGCTTGGGAAGCGCGGCGGCGCTCCCGCCCGAGGGTTTGGATCCCACATACAGACCGGTTCCTGCTCACTGGCTGAGCGAGGTGCGGGAGCAGCACCGAGGGTTGCGATCCCGTTGCCGGTCCCCGGTCCGGTGCGGGGGCGACACTGAGGGTTGCGATCCGTTGCCGGACACGGAAAAAGACAAAAGACAAAAAAAAAAAAAAATTCACATTTTTATAATTTATTATGTTCTTAATTAGGTTTTATGTAGTAAGTATTTGTTTAGATTTACTCACATTTTTACAAATATATTTATCATCACCTTCTACCTGGGGTTGTCTTCCTTCTGATGAAATACTTCCTTCAGAGGTTTTTTTTTTCTTTTACTTTCATTCTTTGAAGGTAAATTATCAATTTTGTGTTATGTGGGATTCCTTTGCCCTGGAAAGATTGTCCCCACTGATTTTATTTAATTTGAGATTGGCAGTTATTTTCTCTTAGCACATTGTAATTATCTTCTGTATCTATTTTCTGCATCCATTGTTGTATTTGAAAAGTTAGTTGTCAACCACTCCTTTGTTGGTGCTTTGTCCTTTCTTTTTGTCTGTAATTTCATTTATTCTTTTCTCTTTGGGTTCGACAGTTTCACAGTGATGTGTCTGGGAGTGTATTATTCCGGGAGTGTCTGGGAGTGTGGAATACATGGGGTTTTTTGGATCTGAGAAATGGAGTCTTTTATCAATTCTGTAAAAATATCAGTCATTAACTTTTCAAAAATTGCCTGTCCTCAAGCTCTGATTGCATGTATATTAGACCTCTAACTCAATTCTCCGTGCTCTTAACTTTTTTTTCTCATTATTTTAATCTCTTTATGTCTCTGAATTTCACTCTGGATAACTTTTTATATCTTGTAGCCCACTAATTCTCTTTTTAGCTTTGTCTTTTCTGCTATTCTTTTCCTCCTTTGGGGTTTTGATCTTACTTATTTTAGTGTTTATTTTTAGAACTCCATTTGGTTCCAACTCAGAATGCTTAATAGTTCCTGATGGTCTTTTGTTTCTTCCTCATATTTTCAAGTTTCTTTTACTTTCCATGCCTGAGAATTTCATTACTTGAGGTCTTTGCAGATTTCTTCAAGTTTCTTTTACTTTCCATGCCTGAGAATTTCATTACTTAAGGTCTTTGCAGATTTCTTCAAGTTTCTTTTACTTTCCATGCCTGAAAATTTCATTAATTGAGGTCTTTGCAGATTTCTTCACGTTTCTTTTACTTTCCATGCCTGAGAATTTCATTACTTGAGGTCTTTGCAGATCTCTTTATTTGGGGTCTGTTATTTGTTTCTCACTCATGGGGTCTTTTTCCCCAGTGTGTATCTAGTAACATTTTTATTGTGAACTTTTCATTTCCTCTGGAACTCTATCTCTGGGAAATACATGAGATCTGGGTTGAAGGTGAGTTCTTCTACAGGATTAGCGTTGGCTTCTGCCAGTTGCTTAGTGGAACTACTGCCCTGGGACCACTTTGAATTGAATTCTCTGATTGAGGACTTTTGTCCCCACAGGTGGTATGAATTGGGACTACAAACTCACCTGGAAACTAGCTTTTTAATAATTATTGGGGGATTTTTTTCCCTCTGTACCTACTGCCAAAGTGAAGACAGGCAAGATTTTACTGTCTTTTTTTGTTTGTTTGTTCAGTGGGATTTGTTTTTCAACTGAGACTGAGGATTTCCAGCTTTATGTATAGTTTTAAAAAATTAGTTTACTCATTTTGAGAAAATCTTAGGCATTATCTTCTCTCTGTTGAGATATGTACAGCCTGAAAGTGGAAGCTTAGGATCCCTAGGGTTCACCAGAAACCTTAGCGTAAACCTAACCTTGGTGCTTGCTCGCCCTCTAAGGTTCCTTCATTCACTTCATTTTTGGGCTCTGTATACCTTGCTTTCTTACCTGCTCAGTCTTCAATTAAGTCGAATTTGTTTATTTCATAATTTTATCTAATATGTTATTATTTCAAGTTTAAGGGCTGTTCCTTGTTTCTCCTTTGAATGTTGCCATAAGTGGAAATCTTGGTAATCTTTATTTCCTCTTTCATCTTTTCTCCATATATTTGTGGTCATTTATTTTGATAGTAAGAAAATTCAATGCAACTGTAAAATGAGACATTCTAGTTTTTAAATGTTAAATGGAAATATTTGACTGTTATATATAGAAATGAATTTCTATATGAATTATGATAATGATAGTTTTTTTTTTAAAGCTAGATGACTTTCCAGCTTCCCTAGCATTCCTGGTAAACTTCGCACAACACTGACTTTTAAAAATATATTTATTTACATGTAACTTTCTATTTCTTCTTTTGTAATATTAGCAGATTTTTAAACATTAAAGATGGAGAGCCATCTGTTTTCCACTAGCTCAGCCCTTGATGAAATTCTGTTTTCCCTGCCACACAGTCAAACTTAAGACTATAACGATAGTTGTTTTAGTCTGTTTGGGCTGCTATAACAAAATATCATAGAAAGCGTGGCTTATAAGCAACATAAGTTTATTTCTCATAGTTCTGAAGGCTGGGAAGTCCAAGATCAAGGTGCAGGCAGATTTCCTGTCTGATGAGAGCCCACTTCCCGATTCACAGACAGCCATCTTTTTGCTATGTCCTTGAGCAGCGGATGCGCTAAGAACCTCTCTCCAGCCTCTATGTAAGGGCACTAATCCCATTCACGAGATCTCTGCCCTCACAGCCTAATCATCTCCCGTAGGTCCCATCTTCTAATACCATCACCTTGGGATTAGGATTTCAACGTATGAATTTTTGGGAGGATAGAAATATCCAGTCTACAGAATTAGAGATATTTATTATTTAGCTAGAAGCATTGAAATCACCAGTCCTTTAAAAGAATTTTACTAACTGCATTAGTAATCTCCTTAGTGCAATCATATTTATTATTTAGCCAGAAGCACTAAAATCACCAGTTCCTTTGGAAGGATCTCATTTTACGAACTATGTTAATAATCTACTTAATGCAATCACAGACTAATTGAATAAAAAAGGGGAAAGTATATTATTCCAGGTCAAACTATTAGAATGTGTAGAGTTTGACTGTAAAACACAATTAAATAATAAAAAATATTTGTTATCACTCTATATTTTGGCTCTTTCTTCCTCTGTGAGAAGGAATCTGTATCACGGTATCATTGTGGAAAATACCTGATGGCACTCATGATTAATAAGTGTGCAAAGTAGCATTGGCACTACTTTTATTCCTCCCATACTCTGGCATAAAGAATTTCTGTATTTAG
>NW_007750623.1:7912-9906 GCF_000696425.1 Galeopterus variegatus | reverse complement strand
CCTGCACCGCGCTCAGCCAGTGAGCAGGAACCGGTCTCCATATGGGATCCGAACCCTCAGCAGAAGCGCCGCCACGCTCCCAAGTGGCGCACTCTCCAGTGTGCCACTGGGCCGGCCCAAAAGTTTTTCTTTTTCATCTGGGACCAATTAAGGTGTCAGTCAGTTTAAGGACGCTGGGCTCACTATGGCCTGGTTCCAGGGCAATTTAAAAATATACCAGGGCTTCCCTCAAGCAAAAGAATCAGTGATAAAAGTGGTGGGAGGAGGGGGAAGTGGGTGCGGAGAAAGAGCAGGGCTTGGCTGTAAATATTTAACTCCTTCTAAATGTGTCCAGCAGGAATGTCACGGACACCACCACTTGATGGGGAAGCCAAGTCCCCTGCCTGGCAGGCATTCTTAGTGGAGACGCTGTTCCATCTCAGATATAGGAAGTGGAAGGCGGGTTCCATTTGGGACAGGTTGTGCTCACGTCCTGCTGTACGTGGTAGTCGTGCTCTGTCAGACACCCAGGAGCACCGAATTAGTGAACGTGAGCCTTTGATCCCAGGTTCCCATGAACCTCTGGTCACCACAGTTTTGTCAACTCATCAACAGAGTACCTTGGTTTATGAATGTTCCTGTTGAAAGATACCTTATTTAATATCTATTGCTTACAAATAATGACACATATGCAGTTTTTCTTTATAATAAAACATTAGCCAAGAAGGATTTAACACTTTCCTGCCCCTGGGTAACATGATGGTAAATTTCTTGGGCTTCCACTACTTTTTTTTTTTTAATGGCTCATGATCTTATGAATCCACAAATCCAGCCACTTTTTCATCCATTCCACAGCTTCCTCCTGTACCATAGATGTAATCTTAGAACTTTAGTTAAGCCTCACATACAGATCGGTGAATTTCTTCCTTTTTTTCTGAACGTACCATACTGATCCATTAACATTGAGCTCAGGGCTGGCAGCACCATAACTTCTGCCTGAGAACGAGGCTTATCTAACACACATTTTCTCTGTAAGGTGTTTCTTGTGCTTAGGAACACTAGCCAGCACGTCAGCACTATGCTCAGGGGTTCTTTTAAAAAAACAGCAAAGTCACCCTCAAAAAGCACAGCAATGTGAAAAACAGGTAGGCGAGTTAGCAAATATGGAATCTGTAAACGCTGAGGGTTGACTATACGACAAAGTGTTTCATGATTCTTGTCACTCAGATGCTCCACCAAAGGCATATCCGATTATGTCTCCATGGGACCCTCTGTAAGACCGCAGGAAATGGTCCCAAAGATGGAATAAAAAGATACATCATCATTACATCAAACTGTCTTGCCCTGCGTATTTCCACATGATTCCCCATTCGTGACCCGATCATATGGACAAATGTTTGGGTTTCTTTTTCTTTTTCAAGTCCACGTTGCTGGAAGAAGCCGCAGCCTGTGTGTTGCTTGGCAACCAGCATCTCAGCGCTCCCTGTCGGAGCAAAGCCAGTAAAATTGCAAGTGAGGCTCTTGCAGGGGCCACTGCAGACCCTAACGCGTATCCTTAGGGGAGTAAAATGTGCTTTGGCTTTTCAACTTCAGGATGACCCTTTCACTTGGAACAAAGATAAGTAAGTTAGGGAAGGCAGGTGCAGAAGGGTCCTAAAGGCTGCAAACTGCAGGCTAAACTCTCTCTTTTGGGGGGAATAAAAAGGTTTAAAAGAGTTTCTAGGGTGGTGGTCCACACACACTCAGTCTACATCTTTGTGCCAAGACTGAAGCAAGACAGGGGGACACAGAGCAGACCTGACTGGGGTCTTGAGAAGGACTGTGTCACTCTTTTAAGCAGCCATAATTTATGCACACATATTCCACCTCCTGCCTACCTTGACCACATACACTTTTCAAAATAATTTTGGGAAAAATGTCCTTATACAATAAGTCAACCTTTTCATTAGACATAACAAAGGACAAAAAAGGAACAGAATAATGAACACATTTTAATTAATAATTTTAAAAGAACA
>NW_007750623.1:5045-7164 GCF_000696425.1 Galeopterus variegatus | reverse complement strand
ACAAAGGACAAAAAAGGAACAGAATAATGAACACATTTTAATTAATAATTTTAAAAGAACACGAAAGAGCACGTAGCACTGTAGAACAGGGGCCAACAAACTAAGAGCCCAGAGGGCCAAACTGGCCCGTTGCCTGTTTTTTTAAATAAAGTTTTATTGAAACACAGCCACACCTATCTGTTTACATAGTGTCTGTGGCTGATTTTGCACAACAGCAGAGTTGAGTGGTTGTGATAAAGCCTATACTCACATGTCCTGCAAAGTCAGAAACATTTATCGTCTGGCCCTTCACATAAAAAGTTTGTTGCCTCCTGCTATAGGGTCACAACATAACGTGGTATCATCCCAGATACCAGGGATCGTCAACCAGAGAATGAAGGTGTGTCTTAACTTCCCTACTATTCAATAATCTCTAATTGGATAGTTGTCTGTGTTGCTCCTCTTTTAGTTTAGATGTTTCATGGAAGAGCAGCTAAAGTCAATTCCACGGAAACAAATCACTCCAGAGCTAGGACACAGCCATTGGTGACTGCCCAAATCAGTTCCTATTTCATGCAGAGGCAGAGCCTGTCCTTTCAAAGGGACTCTGAGGCTGCTCACGGGCATTCAGTTAATTAACTCATTAATGCATGCAGCTGCTCATTCAAGAAGCATTTGTTGAGTTCCAACTCAGGTAAGAGAGACTAAACTGCACTCAAGGAGCCCACGATCCAGTGAGACAAAGACAAGTAAACACACATTATGGTATCATTTGGTAAAAGCCAATGACAGAGGAACAAATCTACAACAGCCCATGATAAAGAAAGACCCCCTGAGGCTGAGGGGTGTCTCTGTCTATCACTGTAACTCCCTGACTGCTCGACAGCAGCCAGACCTCTATGGTTACAGCACAGCTGTCTCCTTGGCTGGGATTCTGCTCCTTGAGAGACATGCAAGGACATAAGAAGAACTCTTTCCTTGCTTTAGGTCCCTGAAACCCCCAACAAAAGTCTGGGGCCAGCACAGGAGAGGAAGCCCTCCCGCCTGCTGATAAGGGGCAGGGCTGCTGATGGCAAGATGTGAAATGACCTGGCCAACCTTGTAGGTGACATTGTACAAGAAAAAGGCCATTCCTTTCATGAGCAGTGTCCAATAGACTTTTTCTCCAAAAAGGGTGCCAGAGGCAGAAAGCAGGACATCTGCTGACCTTGTCTTTCCAAAGGAGAAACAGGGGTGAGCTCTGGATTGCCCAGCTGGGAAACCTAATGTCAGCACGATGAGGACGGCCTTCCTACCAAGTCCCGCTCCTCGTGAAGATAGAACTGTTAACGCCCACTCCTAACAGACATGGGTCTGTTTTTTAAAACATGCCTCCTTCAATACAAACACAGTGAGGTCACAGACTACAGCCAGAGGGAGCCGGGCCTCTTCCCGTATGTCAATCCTTAATAAAACAGTGCAAGAAAGGAGCTTAGTTAATCCAGAAAACTAATTATGTTCCAGAATAATTTGTGAGAGAGAGATTGCCGGGGGCAGCAAGAACAGAAACAGGCCCATGAATTATACACATGCACCCCGGCATACACACAGGCATGTTTATTTTTTTTTTCCTTGTTGTCTTTTTTCGTGAGCGGCAACGGATTGCAACCCTCAGTGTCGCGCCCGTACCGGACCGGGACCAGGACCGGCAACAGGATCGCAACCCTCGGTGTTGCGCCCGCACCTCGCTCAGCCAGTGAGCGGGAACCGGTCTGTATGTGGGATCCGAACCCTCGGCGGGAGCGCACTGTAGCAGTGCACCACCGGGCCGGCCCCCTAGGCATGCTTTTTTTTTTAAGAAAAGGGTGACAGTGGTTTTTGGCTTTTGTTTAAAAAAATCTTAAGCTATACACCATCAGTATTCCAGAATGGAAACTATACGCACAGAATTCTTACATGTGTCAGATAGGCAGTCAAAATAACTATGATTAAAATGCCAAGAAAACATTGGTATCAGATTCCGAAGACCAGAACCCTGGAACTGCACTGTGTGCCAGTAACTATGCACATCACTATAAACTGCCAGAACGTGCTGCAGAGCCCCCAGGTAGGAAGCTCGAGGTGATGGGGCAAGAGCTGCTGACAGGTGTCAAGTCAGAGG
>NW_007750623.1:0-701 GCF_000696425.1 Galeopterus variegatus | reverse complement strand
AAAAGAACACAGTAATTCCCAAATACCAGACCCTGTAGAGCAGGAAACCCTTGAAATAACTGAAAAGGAATTCCAAGCAACAATCTTAAGAAAACTGAGATATGAGAAGACTCAGACAACAAAATGAAATGAAGAAAAAAAAAATCCAGGATATGGAGGAGGAAATTTGCAAAGAAATTAATACCTTAAAAAAGAATGTTGCAGAATTCATGGAACTGAAAGATTCACTTAGCAAAATAGGAAACACACTGAGAGCTTAAGCAGCAGGCTAGAAACAAGCAGAAGGAAGAATTTCTCATCTTGAAGATAGTCTTTTTGAAAAAACCCAGGTGGACCCCCCCCAAAAAAAAGAAAAAAAAGGAAAAAATAATTATGGAAAACTTCTCAGGTATAGGGAGAGACACAACCCAAAAAGATTCTCTCCAAGACACATTATAGTCAAACTGGCAAAGCTCAAAGACAGAATCTTCCAAGAAGCAAGAGAAAAGCATCAAGTCACCTATAAGGGAGCCCCTATGAGACTAACAGCAGACTTCTCAACAGAAACACTACTAGCCAGAAGAAAATGGGATGATATATTTGAAATACTAAAAAAACCCTGCCAGCCAAGAATACTATACCCAGCAAGTCTATCCTTCAGAAATGAGGGGAAAATAGTGTGTTTTCCAGACAGACAAAAACTGCAGAGTTCACAACCACAC
>NW_007750622.1:0-9906 GCF_000696425.1 Galeopterus variegatus | reverse complement strand
TTTGTGAAGTACTAGCTAGAATCTTTGCTGTATAACGCTTACTTCTTTAGAAATTCAAAGTTCTTGGCTCAGGCTCTTGGGTTGTCCTGCCTTTTATAGGTGCAGTAAATTTGATCACCATGAAGGGCTGTTAAACAACATACAGTGATAAAAAATAGTTCCCTTTGCTGACATTAGGTGTTTTCTAAAACAGCTCGATAAATTCTGGCCAACAGAAACTCTTTGTGATTTCAAAAATCAGAAACGAACTGTCGACATGGATCTGGGCAGATAGAAAATAAATTGCCCTGTAGTTGCTCAGAAATACGTCCTAGGTGCTTTTGTGGTATGACTGGTGGTTGACTGTTCCTTCACTCTGTGATATTATTATAGAAGTTACGCAAGATCATGAGGTTATAAGAGGGCTTTGTAGGCGGTGCCTTGTTTGCTGGGTAATGTATCCGCAGGAGGCATAATGGGTAGAGTGGGTGGTCTGGTAAGTTGGTGATTTTTGCAAAGAAGAGAGTTGGTCTTAAATTTAATTTATTAGGTTTTGGGGAAGAGGAATAGTAATATTGGTAACTACAACAAAGAAGCCTGGGCCTTGAAATGAAGCCTGGAAGCAGTAGCTGGTGGTATATTTCTTTACTTCCACTTACTTTCTGCTTGAGTTTCTCCCGCATCTATTTGTACACTTCATTCCCTCAATTTAGACTCTCACATCATCATTTTCTGTGTTGCCTATTATGCTATACCCAATCTAACCCAAAACAAGTGGAAAATACACCAAACTGGAAGTACAGAGTTCAGGTATCTGGTACCACTCTGTGTGCACCCAGCCAGGTAAACTCGAACAAGTTGCAAGACCTTTCTGGAGCCATGGTCTCCTCTGGAAAAGAATGAGTTTGCACTACATGATATCTAAGTAAATATACTCAGCCACCTCAGTTCATTCTCAAGCCCTGCTGTTCCTCTTGATCACCCTGCTTTTCCAGACTGGTTTCTTATTAGTTGCAAAACAGAGAAGGTACAGACAAATCATTTTGTACCTACACAGTATTTCTTAGACTAACTTTTGAATCTTTTAGGCCAAGCCTGGGCTCTCCATTTCTACACTGTTTCTTACCTTGCGGCCCCTCAGCTTCCTTACCTTGCAGGTGCTAGAAAGGTGTTGAGCTGGCACGTTCATCTACCTGCTGGTCTTTTGTGCTTCCTTGGTTTTAATGTATATCTCCTGCCCCATCTCTCATACTTCTTAATCTTCTCTCCTCAGCTTCTTTTCTTTGCAACGTTTCTTAACCAATATCTCTTCTTTCAATATTTGACTGTTGTCTCTTTCAGGATGCAATATGAGTGATGGATTCTGGAAGCATCATTGTAGATTGAACTTATTAAAGGACTTCATTGATAATCAAGAGTTGTAGGATTCTAGCCCCAGATCTGCCACATTGTTGTTAATAAAGGCTTTGTTTGTTAATAAAGCTGCTTTGGGCCTCACTTTCCTACTTTTGTATAATGACATGGAAATAGGGGTGGGAGTTGAAGTATATCAGAGAGTGAATATTACATGCTCAGACATTTTCATGGGAAGGTAAAGACGTATAAATGAGTGAAACCGTCCTGGGGTAAGATCATAGGGAGTATTAAGACTCTGGCTAACAGGAGAAGCATTCTATTATTTCTTTTATAAGTTGCATGTCACACCAACATGCTTGCCAGTTGAATTCAAATCCTCAGTCACTGATATGGAAGCTCTAAATTTGGTGGCCTCTTTGGTGCCCTTCAATTCTATAAGTCGATCTTTGAATATCTGTTCTTCAACTCTGGCTGTGTCTTTGTTGGAGTATATTATAGTTGTCCCTTGGTATCCATGGGGGATTGGCTCCAGGAGCCCTACAGATACCAAAATTCATGAATGTTCAAGTCTCTTATATAGAACGGTGTAGTACTTAACATACAACCTATACACATCCTCCCATATACTTTAAATCATCCATCCCTAGATTATAATACCTAATACAACATAAACACAGTATAAATAGTTGTTATACTGTATTGTTTAGGGAAATGACAAGAAAAAATCTGTACATATTCAATACAGACACAACCATTCCTCTCTTTTCTTTTTTTAATATTTTTGATCCACAGTTGGTTGAATCCCCAGGTGTGGAACCCACCCACAGATATAGGGGGATGGCTATATTGCATGATAACTGCTAAACTACTATCATTTTTTATTTTTTGTTTTGGTGGCTGACCGGTATGGGCATCTGAACACTTGACCAGGGATCCGAAACCTTAACCTTTGTGTTATAATAATGCACATTAACCAACTGAGCTAAGCAGCCAACCTTGCTATGCTTCTTTTTTTAGTTTTTTCTTAAACTTCATCATCTGCCTTGACTTTTGACTCATAAATCATGGGCATGCTTTATTCATTTGATAAGCCCCCATGACACCTACCACATGCTTCTGCCCACATTAATTCTTAGAAAAAGCTTCCTGAAATTTGCATTGAAGATGGCTAGCAGTTAAGAGTTGGAAAGACTATAGAAAAATAAGAAAAAGATGGAGCAGAAGTATTTGAAACAGATAAGAAGCCACGGTAAGAGAGAGGCCAAGCTAAGGGGGAGCTGGTACTGGGTAGTCTGCAGTGGTCTGGCCCTTCGATTCATGGTAGAACATAGGTTTCCAGAGCTGAGCTGAGCTGAGTTAGTGATCATTTGACCTAGTGTTTCCCAAGATGTGGAGCCTGGGAGGCAGACAGATGAGTACCTTTTTACTGTTGTAGCATTTTAATATGTGTTGGGAAAGATGCCGTGTGTTTTAATGTGTGTTAAAAAAAAATACTGATTTTCCCATTTACAGAAGTAATGGGTTTTCTTATTAAATTTAGAAAAGCATTAAATCATAGAATAGGTAGTCTATGGATTTAACGAAAATCATAAAAGCAGTATTTCAAATTACTAAGTTTGGGGAAATCTCTTTGTTTTTCAAAGAAAGAAATTGACTTCACCAAAATTATACAGTGGGTAATTGGCAGACGTAGTTAGATCTCAGATGCAACAGAGACTGGGTGCTGTTACTCTCCACGTGAGTTGGACGGGTTGCATATTCCTCCCCTTACCTTGCTGTTCGTGTGGAAACTGGACATGACAAGCCCAAATTTCCAGGGTTGTCTTCAGCATGATCTGGGGCATGAACTGATCCTGACACACGGTGGGAATCCCACAAATACACATCTCCCTTCTCTACTTGCCACCTCCAGCCTTCCTGTGTCACAGCTGGTTTTCTTTCACTGTTCTGTGTTTGAGCACATCCATTTCCTAATCCTTTCATGGGTCGCAGAAAATTTAGACACATCTTACATTTGTGTTACCCTTTCAAAATAATTTCACCCACAGTATCAATTTGAATCCTTATATGAACCCAGGGGCTTGAAAGCAGAAAGTGTTATTATCCCCATTCTGTACCTGAAAAAAAGCAAATGCCCCATGGTGATACAGTGATTTAATAAGGGTTGTGTCTTTCTCACAGCCGACTGCTGTTTCTTCTCATTTTCTCTTCTGGAAGAAAGAAAAGGGGAAAAAAATACACACTGATCTAAATGATGCATAATTGCTGGGCTTCAGCCCCGTATTTATATTTTATAATGCTGATTTCTTTCCAATTGATTTCTGAGCCTTGTGTGTAATGAATTGTCCCAGGAGATAAATTACTGACTTGTTTCAAAGTGAAAATTTGTCCATCAACTCCTGTGCCTTTTCTTGAGTTTCAATACTTCTCTTTTCTCATTCCCACTTAGATTTTGCCATGTCTGAATAAAATGTCCCACATTTCCCTGAGATGCAAATTATGCTTTTAAAAGAATGCTCCACTGGTGATCTAAGAGGTTCCTATTGTTCCAGGAACGGGTAAAAGGGTAGATTTGTTTAGCTGACATGTGGGTGTGTATGTGTATGTATATGTATGTGTAGACATACCAGGGTACTTCAAAAAGTTTGTGGAAAAATGGAATTAGAAGATAATACAATCCATGAACTTGTCGAAGAATCCTAGTGCATATACTGTATACGTACAGTCAGGCACTGCATAATGATATTTTGGTCAACAACAGATCACATATATAGTGGTGGTCCCATAAGATTATAATGGCTGTACCATATAGCCTAGGTGTGTAGTAGGCTATACCATCTAGGTTTGTATAAGTGCACTCTCTCATATTCACACAGTAATGAAATAGCCTAACAATGCATTTCTCAGAACACGTTCCTGTCTTTAATTGACACAAAACTGTGCATATATGTGTGCATACATGTGTGTGTGTGTATCTACACTGCAAGTGGTGTTCTACATTTATGATCTCTGTTGGCATTAGCAGGAATAACACGCCATTGCCATTGTCTTTTAGTATCCAGGAGAGAGCTGGAACTGGGTTTCACTCATAAAATAAAAGTTCATGTAGGACCACACCTTTCTGCACCCTTTTCTCAAGCAGGCGGAATGTTCCCAAGAGCTCTAGACTCCGTCTGTGCTCACTTTTTTAATACGTTTGTGTCAGCAGTAATACTGCTTTATTAAATAAAGCTGTTTCAATGTGGATAGGGGATATATTAAATGCAGCAAGCTATCTAATCACAGGGAGCCAGTGCAGCCCCACTATCTAGCTGGTTACCAGCCACTCTCCCTTTATTAATGGGCTTCCTTTGCCAAGAAAGGGAATACAACATTTTTGGAAACCCATTAAAAAACACAGCCTATTATTGCTGCCCTCAGCCATACAATCTGAAGTTTTCATCCTCTGTGTTGGGGGAAATTCTTCTCAAAAATATGTGCGTGGGCTCTATCTAGCCTGCACCACTCTGTCATATGCTCTATATCTTAAGTCTGGCACCCAAGTCCATTTGCTGATGGATGTTTTAGTGGCTTCTCTATGCTGCTTCTATCTCCCTGGAAGTTGAGACAGCTGTGGCACCTCTGAATACAAAATCATTAGAAACTAAGAAAACATGGCAAGAAAATAAGCTCTCTTTCCCAGAAACATGCAGGGTCCTTCTAGAAATTCATTGAATTTTTGTTGTTAATACATTTGTCACCCCATCTAAAAGAAACTTCTCCTTCTGGATAAGAACATGCCATCAATTCAAATATCCTCCATTCAGGCGAGTGATTTACACCATTCCTAGAAGGTAGTCATCCAGCAACATCAGTAAAGCAGAATCACTCAGACCCAGAGGAAGGCCGGTCCACAGCTGGCGAGCTCCAGGATGTTAAATACATGCTTCTCGCTTAAGCAGAGACTTCACAGTTTTGCTGAAGCCAGATACAGGCCAGGTTCCTGCAAAGTTGTGGGTAAATGGGTATTCCACAACAACGCTAACTGCATGAAGCAGACCCCTGAATTAATGTCACCATTGGTTGGTTTCTTCTGGGATCTTAGCAGAAGCTGCTCTTTCTAGAATTCCTATTGACTCAAGGGGAGTTCAGTTCAACCAACATGGTACAGAGGCTTCATTTTGTATCAAGGATGGCCTCACTTTAACTGCACCTATGAATATAACCCAATATTTCTTCTTTAGCTAAAACTGACATACTAGGTTTAAAGACAGTATCTTTAAATTATCCTGGAAATTTCAGAGTAGTCAGCTCTCCCATTAAGAGGGCATTTTACTCATTATTGCAGCCCTGTCTTGACTCTTTATGCTTCCATTTCTCCTTACCTCCCCTATCTGCTTCTTTGTAATTTTGAGGTAGGTGGTCATAATTTAAAAATATATAGAAAATGTCAGGGTACTTCAAAAAGTTTGTGGAAAAATAGAATGAAAGGATAATATTAATCTTTCCATGAACTTTTTGAAGTACCCTTATATAGGTGCATATAAATACATAAATATTAATGTATAATAATTTAGAGTCAGGCATCCTAATTTTTAGACCTAAAACCACCCTTCATTGGCTGAGTTATCTTCAGCAAGTCATTTAACTGATCTTTAAAGTGAGAATAATAATGAGACCCACCTCAGAACATCGCCACGGAGAGCAAATTTTGAGATAATACATGGGATAAAAGGACTTTTTAAAATATAAAGAACCCTGTGAGTGTTAATGATTGTCTCTGCTATGGGAAAGGCCAGACAGAAAAAAAGGACTTTCCTCTCATTCTGTGGCCTCAGTGTAACCATCCTGATGAACGCAGTGCAACAGAGAGTCTGAAAGGTAGTTCTTCAAGGAGAAGTTCCCATGAATGAGTGATTCATCAGTCCCTGGATGGTGAGTTACTGAGCCCAATGCAGCTAGGTCCTAAAGGATTCATGTGGATCTGACTATTTTCTTCCCAAGCCTTTATTCTTTTGGATGTGTTACAGCTCTGCCTTTGGCACTCTGTCAGGGATAAGCAGTAATTGAACAAGGAAGCCAAAGGTTGGTGTGCATAAATACAGAGATGCTCATGGTGAAGTCCACACCCTGGCAATCCTCAGTGCAGACAATTGCACTTCAACTTGCATTCTAAATTTTATTTGTACCCAGAGGCAAGATGAGCAACCTGAGAGTCAGTAATCTCCTCTGTGGTTAAATTCAACATTGTCACATCCAGTTGTGGAGGTTGTATGTTGCACAAGGTTAAGGTGCATTGTGCACACCATAGACGTCATAGAGTTGTGTATTTTATTATGACGAATTTCCTGAAGTATCTTGTTTTAACAATCTGACATTTTACAATACATTTCTAACAGATGGATGTAAAGTAAAGTGCTGTATGGGCCAGCTAAAAGGACAAATTTCTCTTGCTTTAAAGTATTTGACTGTTCTTTATGTGAACTCTCTATGTGAACTCTTTCTACCTTGGGCAGAGTGACAGCCAATCCTTTTCAGACTGAAACGAGCAAAATTTGCTTTAAAAATCTTCTCATCTTAAGAATCTTCAGGTTATGTTTTGCACTTAGGAAGCTTGCAGCTGTTCCTAAATAAAAGTAAATTTATTATCTGAAAAGTTAACTTAATTTATTCAACATGTGTCTGCAGAGCCCTGTCCTAAGGGAAGTAGAGACAGGGTCCCTGGACACAGAACGGGAGGAAGTAGAATGCAGCATAGGGCTTTATTGTAAGCGCACACTGTAAATGGCACGGTGGAGTATGGAGATGGGAGTGAGACGGTGGTCTTTGTACTGGAGGAATTGAGGCAGCCTTGATCAAGCAGGGGTATGTCCCACATAATCATCTATGATAAACAGACCATTTCCTTGTTTCCAGAGGAAGGAGGGAACTTGAAACTCTTTCACCTGCAATTCTGCACTTTTGAGGAGTGCTTCAGTTGAAGGATCTTTAGAGGGCACTTTTATGGGCATCAAAGCCATCACCTGAGGGAAGGCAGAGGGAATTCTCATGTTGGCCACAACCCCGGGTGCTGAGGCAGTACTGATGGAGCCTGGACTCCTCTAGTGGGCAGAAGGACACATGTTGAGTTTGGCAGGACTGACAAGACCTTTGCTGGATGGGATGCTACTCTTGTCTTTGTGTTACCTGGAGACAGTGGTATCTATGGTAAATGTTATTAATAAGTAATTATAAATAAATGTTATAATTAAGTCTACTTCTATAGAGAAGCAGGCCCTCACTTAAGAAGAAGAAATGCTTTGACTAAAGTCTAGTTAGCAGCATTATCAGTGTCAGGGCCAGAACTGTGTAGAACTCAGGGCTTCTAAAACTCTAGCCCAGACTTGTTGTCATTCTGGGATATTCTATATGAGTTCCAGGTGTGCTTGGCTCATGGCCCTAATTAGACCCTCTTCATTTGGGCAAGAACCCCAACTCCTGATTTTTGCATCCATCAGTGTCTGGCTACTGGGTACCTTCTATGAGTAGCATTATGCAGATTGGATTGGCCCTTTTGAGAACATTTTTCGATTCAGACAACATTCCTAACATTGACCTCATTTAGTCCACTGCTCACTGAATGTCGGGGTTTTGAGAATATTCAAGTGCAGCACCAGGGCAAGAGGCAGATGGGACTGCACTGAGTAGCCAGGACTGGTATCTACAAGCCAAACCTCCTGCAGTACACATGATCTTCTCTGGAAGCCTGCCCAGTTCCTGATGATGTGTGGTGCTGAGGGAGGCCACAGGGGCCCCTGTGCTGCCTTGGGTAGTGAACCACTGTGACATCCTCTTCAGAATGGCCTTCCTGGCGCTGCATCTCTCCACGGGCTCCTACCCTGGGTGGGGCTGCAGGGCAGGCCTCAATGCCTGGCTCTGCCCCTTGGCCAGAAGGCTTTGTCCACACATCAGATTTTCTGTGGGTCCCACAGGCCCATTCTTGTCATATATTGAAACCCAGAACCTCTTTTGCACAATTTTTTTTCAATCAAGACATATAAGCTGATGTTTTAAACTTTGGTTCTTTTTAGCCTGTGTGGTGGAAAAAGAGATTAAACTATGATGTAGAAGATATGAGTTTCAGGCTTCATTTCCTCACCCTTCAGATAAGTTACTGTGCAGTAATCGACAAAGGATTTACTTCTTTCCTCTTTACTAATATTTCCCCTAAGTTGCAGAGCTGATAGGAGCATTAAATGAGATCATGGCTGTACAAACAGTTTGAAAATTAAAAGGTGTGTTTTATAAGCTTGGACTGCAATAGCAATACGTGGCCAGTAAGAACAAGAACAGCTAAGTAATTGCCACCTTGTGAGCCCTTACTCTTCCAGATATGTGTGGAGTACTTTTCACACTCCATCTCTTTTAACCATCGCGACCATCCAATGAGCTTTGTACCATTGTCATTCCATTATTTCTCCACATTATTATGGAGACTTCCAATGGTTAAAAATGTTCCTAGTCTTCCAATGATGTGACAAAACCAATATTCAAATTTTGGCCCACCCCTGAGCCTGCACTTTTAACCGTCAAGCTATGCTCAGTAGTATGGTGGTTAATCACACTTTTTCAATAATGTAGCCATTGGTAGTAACAATAGTAAATGACAACATGAAAGACTGATGTTCTATTAATCTGACAATGAGGAAAGAAAGTGGAGGGTCAGCTCGTTAGTGTATCTTTTGTAGAAATTGTTTATGGAGTCATGGCATTGTTTCTCAAGGACTTCAATATCCAAACATATTTCATTTACTGGTGTCTGGGCTCTTCTTTGCCTGAAGGCTCTGGAATGGATTGGCTGACATAATAAAGTCTTTTGTCGTCCTGTGATTTAAGTGTAAGCCCAAAGCAGAGGCTACACCTGTTTGTTTCCACTAATTGGAGGAACTTTATTTTTGTTTGGTTCTTTTGTTGTTTTGTTTTTCATCTCAAAGCTTTAAAGTAGCAGCTCCGACCACACTTACATAAACCAATGGAAGAACACATGGACATCAAGACTCAGGGATAGGCCAGAGGTTGGGAAATCATGACAAAGTTCCCAGAGCAGGAGAGATAAGTCAAGCGTGCAGGACAGCAACAAGCAGAGCCAACATACATCACACGTTGCAATAAGCTCCATTTTGCCTATTTAGTGAGATACAAAGGGTTAAGAAAAGGGTCCTAATTGATCATTGGTAATTGAATTAAGCATTTGAGGGCATATGGCTCACTTTTTGAGTTGCACCTTTTTCTGATGACCACCAAGGCAATCATTCCAAATTATGTAGTTAACGTGTTACCTGCCTGGCCAATTGCTGGTGCTGGAAACCAGCTGTGGAAGGACAGACACGGTCTTTGCCCTTGTGGTGCTCACAATCTAGGGACCCACTCAAGTATGTGGTGGCAGCACAGCAACAGTCAGATGATGGACAGTTTAGTGCTTGCTTTTTGAACCTCGGTTGAATTGCTTAACTTTATGTTAATTGTTCAAAGCTGGGTGTGATATTTGCTTCCCCGTTCATACATAAATATGGCTCTCCTCAGATGACATACATACCTATAGAGTTACCAGAA
>NW_007750621.1:1960-9906 GCF_000696425.1 Galeopterus variegatus | reverse complement strand
CCAAGACCCTCAATGGCTCCCATTGTACTCAGAGTGAAATCCCATGTCCTTTCCATGGTTTGCAGAGCCCTACTGGATCTGATTCTCTACCCTGTCTTCAACGGACCACTCTGCTTCTGCTCCACTGACTTCTTATTCCTCATACGTACAAAGGCCCTCCTACCTCAGGACCTTTGCGCTTATTCTTCCTGGGACTCCCTTCCCCTGATAGTCACACAGATTACTCCTCATTTTCTCCAATTTTCTCTTCAATTATCACCTTATTATAGAGATCTTTCCTGAACAACCTCATCTAAAGTAGCAACTGTTTTCCTCTCCCCCAAGTCTCTCTGTTCCCTTACTCTGCTTTATTCTTCTTTCTAGTAGTTATTTCCACCTGAGATGTGTGTGTGTGTGTGTGTGTATACACGTGTACTTGTATATGTATGTCTATTTTATGTTGTTCCTTACTGGAATATAACACCATGAGGTCTGGGTTTTAGTTTTATTTACTGCTGTGTCCCGAAACATTAGATCTTCAACAACCATTTGTTATATTAAATAATGGTGGCTGAGACTTTAATAACACTTCATGGATGCTGTGTCTGACCTGCTCCTCTGGAGGTAGTTTCTCTGGTTAAGTCAGGTTCCCCATTCTGCACTAGTGAATAGTTTGATAATTATCATGGGAAGCATAATAATTACAAAACGTGACCCTTTTTTAATGACAAAACTTTACTGACTTTCAGAAGTCTTGCCTATTTAAACAAATATATCACTAGAATTATTAATTAGAAATGTAGAATAGTGTGCTTCCAGTCAACATGGTGGAGCAGACACTTCCTAGCATCTCTCACCCACAAATCAACCAATTTGGAACTATTAAAAAACAACAACAGGAGGCCTGAGAGCCCCGCTGGAAAAGGCAGGAGCCGCGTACTGCGAGATCCCCAGCCCAGGCCAGTGCCTGCCACTCAGAGAGGCCTGAGAGCCACCAGGCCCACATACCCTGAGTCAGCCATGCTGGAACAGGCAGGAGCCATGGGACCTCCAGCCCAGGTCAATCCCCACTACTTAGAGAGGCCTGAGATCCACTAGGCCCCCATGCCCTGAGTCAGCCATGCCACAACAGGTAGGCACCATGGGACCTCCAGTCCAGGCCAGTGCCCACAGCCCAGAGAGGCCTGAGAGCCACTGGACCCACAAACCCTGAGTTGGCCACAGTGGAATAGGCAGGAGCTGTGGGCCCTCTGCCTAGAGAGACCCGAGAGCCACTGGGCCCACACACCCTTAGTCAGCCACACCAGAACAGGCAGGAGCTGTGGGACCCCCCAGCCCAGGTGAGTCCCTGCTGCCCAGGGAGGCCCTGGTGCCACTGGACCCACATACCACCACACCAAAATAGGCAGATGCCATTGGACCCCCAGCCCAGGCCAGTGTCTGCCACCTAAAATTGGCAGTCCCTCCAAGATCCAGGCCAGACATCATGGTGGAATGAGCAGACCACGATACCCCATGCCACAATGACTAAACACCAGAGGAAAGATACCAGAAATAAGAAAAATCAAGAAAGTAAATCACTGCTAAAGGAAAATAATAACTCTCAAGCTGTCGATCCTATAGAACAGGAAGTCCTTGAAATGACTGACAAGGAATTTCAAGCAACAATTCTAAGGAAACTAAATGAGATACAAGAAAACTCAGTTAAAGAACACAATGAGGGCCGAGCCAGTGGTGCACTCGGGAGAGTGCGGCGCTGGGAGCGCAGCGATGCTCCTGCCACGGGTTCGGATCCTATATAGGAATGGCCGGTGCGCTCACTGGCTGAGCGTGGTGTGGGCGACACCACACCAAGGGTTGCAATCCCCTTACTGGTCATGAAAAGGACAAAAAAAGAGAGAACACAATGAAATGAGAAAAAATATATAGGACCTGAAAGAAGAAATGTACAAAGATATCAATGACCTGAAAAAGAATGTAGCAGAGCTTGTGGAGCTGGAGGATTCATTCAATGAAATAAAAAAACACAACAGAGAGTTTAACCAGCAGGCTAAAACAAGGAGAAGAGAGAATTTCTGACCTTGAAGACAGGCTGTTTGAATTAACACAGGTGGACCAGAAAAAAGAGAAAAGAATTTAAATTTGAAGAAAATTGGAGAGATAACAAGACAACCTTAAGCACTCACATATCTGAATCATGGGTATTCCAGAATGGGAGGACAAAGGAAATGGCATTGAAAGCATATTCAATGAAATAATAGCAGAAAACTTCCCAGGTAAATGGAAAGTCACAGACCTTCACATTCTGGAGGCCCAAAGATCCCCAAACATATTTAACCCAAAAAAGTCCTCTCCAAGACATGTGATAGTCAAACTGGCAAAACACAAAGACAAAGAGTGAATCTTAAAAGCTGCAAGAGAGAAGTGTCAAATCACCTATAAGGGAGCCCCAATAAGACTAGCATCAGACTTTTCATCAGAAACCCTATAAGCCAGCAAAGAATGGGATGATATATCCAAAATATTAAAGGACAAAAATTGCCAGCCAAGAATACTTTACCCAGCAAGGCTACCCTTCAGAAATGAAGGACAAAGAGTATATTTCTCACACAAACAAAAACTGTGGGAGTTCACTACCACATGGCCAGGCTTATAAGAAATTCTCAAGGGAGTACTGGGTTTGATACCTGAAAAACAACCATCACTGCCATGAATACTTAAGAAAGAACAAAAATCTACCAGTAAAACAAAAATTCTAGCAATAAAGAAAAAAAGTAGTTTACCACCCCAAGAAACTGACAAACACAGAAGATAAACGGAAAATCAGAAAGAAAGGAACAAAAGATACTTAAGACATATAAACAAAAATCAATAAAATGCTAGGAGTATATCAACACCTTTCAATAACAACTCTTTAAGATTAAATTGCCCTCTCAAAAGACACACACTGACTGACTGAATTAAAAAGGTGGACCCAACAATATATTGTCTTCAAAAGACTCACATCACCTGTAAGGCATACATAGACTGAGTGAAAGGATGGAAAAAGATATACCATGCATATAGAAATGAAAAACGATCTGGAGTAGCTATTCTCATGTCAGATAAAATAGACTTTAAACCAAAAACCATAAAAAGAGATAAAGAAGGCCACTATATAATGATAAAAGGATCTATCCATCAAGAAGACATAACAATCATAAATATATATGCACCCAACATCAGAACAGCCAGATTTATAAAGCAAACACTATTAGATCTAAAGAATGAGATAGACACTAACACCATAATAGTTGGGTACTTGAACACAAGACACTAAAACCTTAATAGCTGGGGACCTGAACACCCCACTCTCAACATTGGACAGATCATCTAGGCAAAAAATCAATAGAGAAATACAAGATCTAAACAACATTTTAAACCAATTGGACTTCGCAGATATCTACAAAACATTCTGTCCAACATCCTCAGAATATTCATTCTTCTCATCAGCACATGGAACATTCTCCAGGATAGACCACATGTTAGGTCACAAAGCAAGTTTCAACAAACTCAAAAAAATTGGAATTATTCCATGTATTTTTTCAGATCACAGTGGATTAAAATTAGAAATCAATAACAAAACTCTGGAAACTATACAAACACCTGGAAATTAAACAGCATTCTACTTAATGACATATGGGACCAAGAAGAAATTAAACAGGAAATAAAAAAAAATTCTTGAAACTAATGAAAATAATGACACATCATACCAAAATGTGTGAGATACTGCAAAAGCAGTACTAAAGGAGAAATTTATCTCATTAAATTCTTACTTCAGAAGAACGGAAAGATGGCAAATAAACAACCTAATGCTTCACCTTAAAGAGCTAGAAAAACAAGAACAATCCAAACCTAAAGTTAGTAGATGGAAAGAAATAAAATCAAAGCAGAACTAAATGAAGTAGAAACCTGGAAAATGATACAAAAGATGAATGAAACAAAAAGTTGGCTTTTTGACTCTTCAAACCATTACCATGGCTAACTAAAAAAAGAAGAGAGAAGACCCAAATAACAAAAATTAGAAATGAAAAAGTCAATATTACAACTGATACCTCAGAAATACAAGGAATCATTTGAGACTACTATAAACCAACAAATTTTTTACTATATGCCAACAAATTTCAAAATCAGGAGGAAATGAATAAATTTCTGGACACACACAAACTACCAAAACTGAGCCAAGAAGATATAGAAAATCTGAACAGGTCAATTACAATAAAAGAGATTGAAGCTGTTATCAGAAGGCTCTCAACAAAGAAAAGCCCAGGACTGGATGGGTTTACTGCAGAATTCTACCAAACATTCAAAGAGGAATTGATACCAATTCTCTACAAACTATTCCAAAGGATTGAAACAGAGGCCATTCTCCCAAACTCATTTTATGAGGCAAACATCACCCTGATAACAAAACCAGACAAAGATACATCAAAAATAGAAAACTACAGGCCAATATCCTTGATGAATATAGACACAAAAATCCTTAATAAAATACTAGCAAACAAAATACAGCAACACATACACAAAATTATACACCACGATCAAGTGGGATTCATCCCAGGGATGCAAGGTTGGTTCAACGTATGCAAATCAATAAATGTGATACACCACATCAATAAAAGCAAAGACAAAAACCATATGATCATCTCTATAGATGCCGATAAAGCATCTGACAAAATTCAACATTTGTTCATGATAAAGACTCTCTCTACAAGTTAGGTGTAGATGGAAAGTATCTCAACATAATTAAAGCCATATATGATAAACCCACTGCCAATATCATGAATGGATGATAAGGACAGGAACCAGACAAGGATGTCCATTATTACCACCTCTATTCAACATAGTGTTGGAGGTTTAAGCTAGAGTAACTAGAGAAGAGAATGAAATAAATGGTATCCAGATAGGAAAAGATGAAGTCAAACTGTCCCTGTTTGTGGATGATATGATTCTATATATTGAATAGCCTAAAGCCTCTACAAAAAAACTATTAGAGTTGGTAAATGATTTCAGCAAAGTTGCAGAATACAAAATCAACACACAAAATCAGTAGCATTTCAATACTCCAACAGTGAACATGCAGAAAAAGATATCAAGACAGCTAGGCCATTTACAATAGCCACCCATATGCATGCACGTGTGTGCACACACACACACACACACACACAGAGTTAGGAATAAAGTTAAACCAAGGATGTGAAAATTCTCTATGAAGAGAACTACATACCACTGTTGAGATAAATTAAAGAGGACAGAAGAAGATGGATAGATAGCCCATGCTCTTGGATCAGAAGAATTAACACTGTGAAAATGTCCATATTACTCAAAGTGATCTACAGATTCAATGCAATCCCCATCAAAATTCCAATAACATTTTTCTGAGAAATGGAAAAAACTATCTAGATATTTATATGGAATATCAAAAGACCACACAAAGCCAAAGCAATCCTGAGCAAAAAATAAAGGTGGAGGCATAACACTACCTGACTTTAAACTATACTATAAAGCTATAATAACCAAAACAGCATGGTTCTGGCACTAAAAACAGACACACAGATCAATAGAATAGAATAGAAAACCCAGAAATCAACCCATACACCTGCAGCCATCTGATCTTTGACAAAGGCACCAAGTCTACACTCTGGGGAAGAGATTGCCCCTTCAGCAAATGGTGCTGGGAAAACTGGATTTTTATATGTAGGAGAATGAAACTAGATCTTACCTGTCAGCATATACCAAAATCAACTCAAAATGGATTAAAGAATTAGGGGCTGGCCTGTGGTTCACTTGGGAGAGCATGGTGCTAACAGCACCAAGTCAAGGGTTAAGATCCACTTACTGGTCATCTTTTAGAAAAAAAAAAGAATTAAATATACATCTTGAAACAATAAAACTCCTTAAAGAAAACATAGGGGAAACACTCCAGGAACTAGGAGTGGGTACAGACTTCATGAATATGACCCCAAAAGCACAGGCAACTGAAGGAGAAATAAACAAATGGGACTATATCAAACTAAAAAGCTTCTGCACAGCAAAAGAAACAATCAACAGAGTGGGAGAAAATATTTGCAAAGTATACATCTGATGAAATATTAATATCCAGAATACACAAGAAACTCAAACAACTTTACATTACAGCAAAAAATCAAATAACCCAATTAAAAACTGGGCAAAGGTGCTGAATAGGCATTTTTCAGAGGAAGATATACTAATGGCCAACAAGCACATGAAAAGATGCTCAGTGTCACTCAGAATTCAGGAAATGCAAATCAAAACCACTTTGAGATACCATCTCACTGCAGTTAGGATGACTAATATTCCCAAAACCGGGAATGATAAATGCTGGTGAGATTGTGGAGAAAAACGAACTCTCATACACTGTTGGTGGTACTGCAGAATGGTGTAGCCTTTATGGAAAATGGTATGGAGGTTCCTCAAACAATTACAGATAGATCAACCATGGAATATACCCAGAGGAATGGAAATCATGAAGTTGAAGGTATACCTGTTCTCCAGTGTTCATTGCAGCACTATTTACAATAGTTAAGAGTTGGAACCAGCCCAAATGTCCATCATCAGATGAGTGGATAAGGAAACTGTGGTATATCTGCACAATGGAATACTACTCTGCTATAAAAAAGAATGAAATACTACCATTGACAACAACATGGATGGACTTAGAGAAAATTATACTAGGTGAAACAAGTCAGGCACAGAAAGAGAAATTCCACATGTTCTCACTTATTTGTGGGAGCTAAAAACAAACAAACAAACAAACAAACAAAGGGGGGGAGAAGACACAACAATCACAACAATTCCTTGAACTTGTTAAGACAACTGAACAGATATGATGTAGTGGGGGGGAAGAGGAACAGATAAAGGGACACGAAAATCGGCTACAATGTTCATTGGCAAGTTAAAATTAAAAAAAAGGAAATGTAGAATAGTATCACTGATAATGAAATTTCAAAAATTTCAACTTGTATAGAAGAATCAAATATGTTTTATTTTGTGCCTACTAAATAAAAGAAAGTTAGACTTGCTTACCTTAGTATTAATAGAACTTCAATTTGAATGAATTGCCTTCTTGAAAATTCAAAATAAAATTACAGCCAGAAAATAATGAATGTGTCATGAAGCAATAGCTCGATAATATCTGTCACATCCAGATTAAGTTCCATTGTCTTTAGGAAACCTCTGTGACTACTCAAGCCCAGTGTGAGGTATTGACTTCTCCAAATTTATATTTCTAAAGCTCTATTTCCATGAGAAAAATGGCATTATATTAAGCTTATTAATTTTTAAAAAATCAGATCCCATCTTCCTAGGTAAACCTAATGGGATTTTTCTTTAGTTTTTTATTTTCAGGTCAAAGACTGTGGCTTATACTACTCTGGCTATTAAACCTCACTACCTACTGCAGAATTGATGTTTAATAAGAAGTAATAATGATAATAATTAATAGCTACCATATTGACCCTGTTTAAAAGGCTATGTATTTATCAGCTCCATGAAATATCCTTACAAATAAGGAAACTGGGCTGGAGAAGTTAGGTGAAAGGTGCATAAGAGGCAAAGCCGGACATTGTACCTTCTTCATCTACCTTGTTGATTGATCTCCAGGATGTTTGAGGTGTATTGGATGAAGCCGATTTGTCATGAGAGAATGTTCCTGTGTCCCCTCTCCTAGTGGACAGTCATACACTGTTAAGAGTAACTTTGAGGCCAAAGTCTTTTTAGATATGACACTACGAATAACTTGGATATTTTCCAGCTGATGTCCTAACTTTGTTCAGTTAATGCAGTCATTGCCGTTTTTCTAAAACGCACACGTTTTGGAATACTTGGTTACTCTTTAGGGAAAATATTTTTTTTCAGAGTATGGCCCACATTAGCCAAGCACATTATAATAATTCATTCTTGAGTAA
>NW_007750621.1:0-378 GCF_000696425.1 Galeopterus variegatus | reverse complement strand
CAAGTTCTGCCTTCAGCAACTTTTCAACAAACACGTATTTAATGTCTGCTGCGGGTCAGGTCCTGAACCTAAGTGAGAAGATGGCTCCTAGTTCTATGTACCCAGGGATCCAACCCCGACCTGTTTTTGGTTTCTGAACAAATTTTACAGCACCTCGCAGGGTATCTTCACTTGATTGTGCTGCTTTTATCTCAAATTCTGCATACTCACAATGGGGCTCTTTCCAATTCTTCTTCTGAAATGTGCTCCCATATTTTCTTCTATCATAGTCAGTCCATGAATCCTTTTAACACGTGCTGATCTAGCTCCTTCTATGTGACAGGCTCTTGACTAGGTCCTGGAGATAGAGAACAAGAATAGCAAGGTTCCAGGGGTACG
>NW_007750620.1:7267-9910 GCF_000696425.1 Galeopterus variegatus | reverse complement strand
CTTTTTTGTAAATTGTCAGTTTCTTAGTTTCTTTACTGGAATTATAGTGTCTTACTGTTCTGGGTACACAAGCTCTTGATATCATTAAAATTGCTCATCTTTTAAAAAAAATACCATTTTATTCAAAAGTAAATCAAGCTGATTGCAAAATATAAGTTCATATAAATTAAAGCAAGAAAAAAAAGATCACCTAGTGAAAACATTTTTTTTTTCTTTTTTTGTGACAGGTAAGGGGATCGCAACCCTTGGCTTGGTGTCGCCCGCATACAGGATCCGAAACCGCAGCGGGAGCACTGCTGTGCTCCCAGACCCGCACTCTCTCGAGTGAGCCATGGGGCCGGCCCTAGATTTTGAAACTGCAAGAAGTCCAGATAATGCAGAGGAAAGTAAAACCTACATTCAGAACAGTTTCCAAATCAAATCCCTCCCTTGGCCCTTCAACAGAGAGGAATTAGAGAACAAAGAATGGCAGACAGACGGTTTTTAAATAAATCACAATTAGTAACTCAGTGTGGGCGAGCAGTTAGACGGCTAATTATATTGAAGCTGCATGTGCATAAAGCCAGAGAGTCTTACCCTAAAATGGGGGGCTTCCAACTATTGCAGAGGTGCCTGGAGGGACAGAGGCTGCCAGTGGGACACATCCAGACCTCCAATAAATAGTTGGTAGTGTGTGTGTGTGTGTGTTCGTCTGTGCACATGGGCGTGCGTGTGGATAATATGAATCTACATACTGAGAATTTTTGAGCACCTGCAAGAGCAGCAGGGCTGCTGGCCCAGCTGGAGGAGAAATGGATTCTCTTAATCAAGTACCACTCTCTTTAAATGCTGCCCTCAGCTTAAGGCTTCAGTGACTGCCCCAGGGCCCCTGGGGCTGGATTCATGCATGGCGCGGGCTCCATCTGGTGGTCAGTGCTGGAAGCGCTCATAGTGTCTTGCCCTGTGGATACTGGGGCTCCTATCCCAGGGGTACAAAACTGGAGCGGTCCAACATGGAAGAGTCTGTGTGTAGTTAGAAGATGGATTCCTGGTTAACCACGTCCTGAGCAACTGGTAGAAAAATATATTCATTAACAGTGAAGTTGTAGAAATAGACAAAGCATAGGGAATAATTGTGGGTTTTTTCCCCTTGTTTCTCTTTTGCAATATATTTTGCAGTCATTTTTGTCTTCCACAGCCTCAGGATTTGTGTAGCATTAAAAGTGTAATTGTGGTTGTGGTTTTTGAAGGAGACAGACTGCATTTGGATATACATATTCTGTGTGTTTGTTCAGCCAAATGTCGTGTAAACTTTTGTCCACCCTTTTCATATATCCTCAAGAACAGCCCATCGGAATTGGCATCTATAAAATCTTCTCAGGGGTAAATAAAGTTGTAGTGAATAGCAGCACAGAACACTAAATAGTTCTCAAAAGATGCAGGGCGAGCAGAGCCACTGGGAAAGTGCCTGATGTTAGACCCTGCGGTGTGTTAAGTGTCAGGATCAGACTGTCAAGGGCAGGAGAGCAGGATGGCCTTTTTAAAGGGTCAAGTGAAATGTTTGTAAAGTATCTCACATGTTGCCATATTTTTAAGGTGACATTTAGTAGCACTGAACAGAGAATTCTATTTGTTAAATGACCTTGTGACTAAGTACCCAATTCTTAATTGCCCTCACAAATGTTTACAAACCCAGATCACCCACCTCATGGAGACACGATGGAGACATTGTTCATTTCATTCTTATACACTTATACATTCCTGGAACCAATGCATGTTGGGGATCTGAGAGGAAATATGAAACATTGACAAAGATGTAGAAAAAGACCCCTGGCGTGCAGCACATTTCCACATTGCATTATTCCTAAGAGGGAACAGGTGGGAGGACTTCAGAGAGAAGAGGAGTACTTGAAGCTGGAAAGGTCAGAAAAGCCTGCCCGTGACCCTGAGCTGAGGCTTGGCAGGTGGATGTGCTAGGGATCTGCTTTGTCTCCTGATGTCACGGGGCTCCATAAGGACTTTCCCAATCCCAGCTTTATGGAGCACACTCGTGTGCCAGGGTTGGTACAAGTTGCTCTGTAAATGCAGCCTTCATTTCTCAAATTGCCCTTTCAAAGATGACACCGAGAGGGTAAGGCACCTGCTCTGGGCCACAACACCAGGAAGAGAAAGAGTTTGAAACTGAGGCCAATTCTCTGGGTCCCCGTGACACCTGCTCTTTGCCCTGCTGCACAGGCTTGTAGGAATCCTGAAGAACTGCAGCGGGAACCAGCTCACAATATGCTCTCACCTGCACTCGAACACCGAAGGGACTTGGGTGTGGGTTTTTTGTTTTCTTTTTATAACATGAAGGCCAAGCTGTTTGGGATTTTATGGTGAACTTTTGAAAGGTTTGAGGTATTTTCATCATTTAAAATTACCACGTTTCTCTCTCTCTCTCACTCTCCTCTCTCTCTCTCTGTGTGTGTGTGTGCGTGTGTGTGTGTGTGTGACCGGTAAGGGGATCGCAACCCCTGGCTAGGCGTCCTCCACACCGCGCTCAGCCAGTGAGTGCATCGGCCATCCCAATATGGGATCTGAACCCGACTCGGGAGCACCGCAGTACTCCCAGCGCAGCACTCTCCTGAGTGACCCACGGGGTTGGCCCACGATGTTTTTCTTTTC
>NW_007750620.1:2699-2966 GCF_000696425.1 Galeopterus variegatus | reverse complement strand
GCTGCTTTTATTAACACGCTTTCTTTCTTAAAGGTCTGAAACAATTTGGAGAGCAGCTGTCAAGGAAACATATTTTGTAAAAACTAAAACTGACCTACAGTGTTCATTAAATGATTCTAAATGTACATTCTATTTAGATTTTTGTGTCATTCTTAATTTGTATTTTTGTCTAAATATTTATTATTAGGAAACTATGGACAAGTGAATACATACACAGAACAAAGCCTTGGTTTCTTTGAACTCATTCTTCCTGGATACTTTATTGCT
>NW_007750620.1:0-807 GCF_000696425.1 Galeopterus variegatus | reverse complement strand
CACACACAATTCTGAATAAGAACACATAAACAAATCAAAGTGAATCAAAGTGAAATCATGGAGGAGTTTCGTGGCTGAAGCTGCAGGTCTCAGACTCACAGCCTGCCTGAGAGGCAGCTTTTCCTGTCAGGCCACTAAGCAGTGACCTCCAGAGCACCCTGCAGGTGCTGCTTTTTGTTCACTTGTTAATTATTGATCTTAGCAGAGAGTGATGTGAGTAGGGCTTATATGCTAGGAGATTCTTATCAAGCATCACGTGTAACAGTGAAAAATCTGGGGCCTTAAATCAACACAGTCTTTTAATTGGTACTTGGATCCAGGACCTACATATTTTCTGCTGAATTCCCACATCTGAGTTTGTTTTTGTTTTTAATAAGCATAGGTAACTTGGGGAGTTACAGTGAGGTCCTATTTTGTCACAAGAAAATGTATTGGTTAATAATTATTTAATTATTTAGGGTTGTTCATTCTTTGCTGCAAATTACGATTTCACTTAAAAGTATGGAGGCATATGTTAGAACTATATGTCATTTCAGGACAGGTCACAAAAACANCACTGAGGGTTGCGATCCGTTGCCGGACACGAAAAAAGACAAAAAGAAAAAAAAAAGAAATAAATAAAAGGAATTACGTGTCTAATTTTAAATTTTAATATATAGTTTGAGGACTACAATGATTATTCTTAAAAAATGAAATTATTTTAAAGAGAAAACATGAGACTTTAGTGTCACCACACTGAATTCTGTAAATCCCTGCACACTTTCGAATTTTTCACCTTCTACCAAAATTCTGCCTTTAATTAAAGTG
>NW_007750619.1:6838-9910 GCF_000696425.1 Galeopterus variegatus | reverse complement strand
AAGTGATTTTTTTGACCTGTGAAATAACTGAACATAGCATGTGTTATATCTAGGCAAATGCTCTATGACCTAATGCATCATTTGCCACGTTCTTTCCCACCTGTCATGGTCAACATGGACACACTTATTGAGAAGGAGCCTGTATGAGCCTCAGTCTTTGAGTGAAAATGATAAGCATATCCCCAATGTGCTCCTTGATGGACATTTAATGTGAGGGAATAATCAATATTTAGTATCATACATCAATAAGATTTTGAGTTGCTTGTTACCACAGCATAACTTAATCCACCCTGGGCTGATGTTGGTCTTAAACATTTTAATATTAAACCTTTGGTACTAAAACGACGTGGTTAAATGAGAGAAGCTGTTTCTATATATAAATGTAAATTTTTGTATAGTCTATCTCAATAATATATATACTTTAGTGATTCTCCTCATAACAGGACTGTACAGCTCATATACTTATCTTTGGATATGCATAACATCATTATTGCACTTGCTTTAATATGCTCCTTTCATATTCTGCACTTTGTCCTCATAACACTTAATTTATAATTGTAAAATTGCTGGTGCAATTAGTTAATTATTATTTGCCTCCTGCATATATTGAAATCCCCTAGTAGATAGTACCATGTCAATATACTCCAGTGAACAGCAAAGACACTGAATGAGGGTGAGTATTTAATAAATAAGTGAAGGTCAAGAAAGAATAGTTAAATGAATGTGTGAATATATAACTATATTAACAAACTGAGGGTAGTAAGTGCATATTTTTCTACTTGACTGTCCTGTAAAGCCTTAGACAAGGGGAAAAGAGAACTAGTCCAAGTTACTGTAAATAATTTTTGCTAACTAGAATCTAAAAAAAACCAGGAACTAAAATCACCAACTTATAAAAGCTATAGCGGGTATTTACAATGATTTAATACAATTTTCACATTTTATAGCTCAGAAATCTGAAATCTATACAGACTTGTGATTTACCAGTGATGCCACAGTGAGTCAATGACATTGCTTTCAATTTCCTGAAAATAATGAGGATTTTCCTTCTAAGAATGCTGTTTATACAAATTTAATGAGTACTCAAAATGAATAGCTGCCATTTTATAGCTGTATCATCTTGAGCAAATATTTAACTCTGTGACCTCAGCGTCCATATCTCTAAAAGAATACCAATAGTGTCTAACACAAAGGTTTGTTATGAGGACTAAAGGAATTAATATATGCAGAATAAATAAGAAGCATTCCTGTATACTAAATATATACATATATATGTATGTGTATATGTACATATATACATGCTATATACAACAAACTCTACAGGGAGGTCTTTTTCCCAACCACCCTACTTAAAAATGCATCCCTACCTCTAACACTCCCTACCTTCCTTTCTTGATGGATTTTTCTTTGTAGCATTTATCATTTTCCGATATGCTATGTTGTATACTTATTTGTTTTATTTATTGACTATCTCGCCCAGCTAGAATGTACGCTCCGTGAGGTAGTCTGTTTTGTTCACTGCTGCATTCCCAGCTCTGAGAACAGTGCGTGGCACTTAGTAGGCACTCAATAAATATTTGTTAATTTAACGAGTGAATGAGTGACTGCTGAATCTGGGAGATGAGAAATATTGGGGTTAGACCAGAACACTGAAACACCTGTAAACATCTTTGTTAGGCAGTACTGCTACAGCATAAGAGCCTTGCCTCTCTCTGTCCCTGCTTTGGCTCGGAGATAACTCTGCAAACAAGGCTTTGATAAATGCCACCCCCACAGATTTAGTTCACTCTATGCTATTTGATTATCATTTCAAAATGTACTGTCTGGTTTTTCCTATGAATGGGAATGGTGTCCTGATTGATCAATATGTTTCTATGGGTGGCTGGGGGAGTCTACGGGTATGCAACAGAATATAGTGTGAAATAGTAGCGGGAAAAAGTTGCCTAAGAATAAAAATCAGAGGTCTGAGTTCTAGTCCTTATTCTGCCGCTAATTTGCTATATGGTCCTGGGCAAATTGCTTGGGCAAACAGCATTTCTAGGTGTCAGTTTCACCTGCTAATCTCAATGATCTCCAAGGCCCCTTCCAGTTGTAATCACATATCCATTCATGTGTTACTTATTAATGTCTCTGTCCCACCCCCCTTGTCCTTGTTCTATTCCCAAGGACTTTCTGTAAGTATGTCTAGTAACATATTTATAATATAGGCTAACTAATTTAAACTTGCATCAAAAAATAAATGTGTGGTATTCTTGTAGATAATCATCTATCCCTGCGAGGTGTAAGTGCCACTAGATCCTTTCCATTTTCATTCCATACCTTCACCTTTCCCAAACTAGTGATTATGTCACAATCAGAATAGGAAATAATTAAAATCTATCATAAGATTTTAAAAATACCTGAAGATTACTTTTAGAAAATTTGTAGATAATTTGAAAAAATGTGGCTATTTAAGAGAAGGCATTTATACTCCAATTAGACAAACTATTGCATCCATGGAAATGAGCAACTATGATATATTAATATCTAACCCCCCCTGGGCAGAACAAAATTGATCAAAATAGAATCCTGTAAATAAACCCACTTTCTACTCATTCTATTTAAAAATAAACACTGGGAGGCTTTTAAGTCAGGACTTTATGAAAGTAATTAAAGGAATTGTTGAGAATGACTGAATATATATTCTGGAGTTAAAACATTACATATGAATATATATATATATATGCACACACATGCATATACTAGGGGGTCTTCAAAAAGTTCATAAAAAATATTGTGTTATCTTTTAATTTCATATTTCATGAGGTTTTGAAGTACTTTTGTAAGTACCTGTATGTATCCCTATGTATGTATGCCATATATATGCTATATAGTTTCTATTTTTATCTGTGAGTGTATATACACATACACTCTACTATAGTTAATTTTTGTATGCTATATAAAACTATAAAGTTGAAATTTTGAAAAGATAAAATTCTAACAGGCAAATTTGGGGTCTTTATAAAGAAAACGCTGGTAAAGCAAAAGAAAATTTATAAAAATAAACAAATCCTTGACATTACCTAAAGTATA
>NW_007750619.1:0-2156 GCF_000696425.1 Galeopterus variegatus | reverse complement strand
TATTCCAGTGTGGTTGACACCAGCTCCACTGGACACAGGAAGTGATGAAACCATCGTTTCTTTAAGAAAAATGGCCCTTGCAAGAAAGTCAACTTCCAGTGCCACTGGAGGAGTGAAATCATCTAAATAGCAATGGCTTTTAGCCAAGAGAAAAGTTCAGGCTACGTTAAAGAGTAGGATCTCACATTTGACTGTGGCTCAGCTCCATGACATCAAAGGCTCCATCACACTTGTCATACAGAAATGAGAAAAACAGTCTGAAACTCTCTTAGTAAGAATGCCAGCCTGGCAAAAACTGTTCGTGAAGTGAGAGAAAACACTTCAGCATCAAGTTGAAATGGGAGTTACCCTGAGTTTCCGGGAAGATAGGGGATTCCTAGGATTCAGAGGAAGAGGAGATTCTGAAGAAAGCCGGGAGCTGTACACACACATTTGTGAAGTAACCCATGGTAAAGGTACTGGTGTGCCCACTGAACTCACCTTTACCAGAGCAAAAGTGGCTCCAGAATTTTAAATCACAATTTTCATTGCGTAATGTCACATTAACACTAACATGGGAGGTGGCATCGGCTGCCCTGATTAGCTACTCCCCCACAACATAATTCACTGTCATTACCAGGTTAGTTTACAGACGTTCTATAAGGTCTGTAGAATTTATTTTAGTGGCAGAATTTAATAGTTCTATCAATGCTGAATTTGACATTCTTCGTTTTATACAGTTGTTAAAATTCTGAAGAGAACAGTTTTAAAAATATTTTTATTGTCATTATTGTTAATAGCTAATATTCATTGAATGCTTACTACATGCCACACAAAGTACTGAGTGTTTTACCTGCATCATTTCACATCATCTGCACCACAACCTTATGAGGTGGGTGGGTAATACCATTACCCGCATTCTGCAGACTGAGGCCTGGAGAAGTCCTGCCCAGAATCATACAGCTGGCAAGTGGAGAGGGTGAGATCTGAACCGAGGTTAATTGATCTGAAGCTGTCCTTAACCACTGTGTATGTTACCTCTTCTAAAGGAGAATCCATCTGCTAAATGTTATTTGTACCTTTGTATGTTTGTCAATTCCAAAGATCTTGGAAAGAAATCATCCCTCATGTAAGGATCTACCTTATCCCTGAGAATCTAACTTGAAGTGGGTAGGGTCACTTCATTATGTATATCCATTAGTTGTTAAAGAAAATTTCTCTTCTCCTTTTAAACTTCAAGTTGTGCACCAACAAATCTGTCTGATGATAGTTTTATGTATGAGACACCTAGTAAATAAATCCATGTAGGTAAACTGAACACTTTAGAGTTTCCTAAAGCCCTTGGAAAATACATACACATTTACACAGGAAGCCATTATTTTATACTGCCCATTTGGTACTTTAAAATGGTACTTAAAACCAATGCATAGCTCTTAACTTTTAAAATGACAGCTACTCATAACCTCATTGAGATGATTTTTTAAAAATCTGGTCTAGGGCATGGATTAGTGGAGAGAGGTTAAGTGGAAATGTGAAAAAAGAGACAATTTTTTTTTTTTTTTTTTAGAATGCTAATGGTCTTTCTTATGTAGAAAGAAGCTCTTAGCTTAGAATTTATACATATGAGGATACTTCAGAATGTTTGTGGAAAAACAGAATTAAAAGATAATGTGAATCTTTCATGAACTTTTTGAAGTACCTTCTTACATTCCATACCTAATCAACTATGCCTTTGGCTTTCTACCCCATTTCTGTAGGCCTTGGTATGGCTTGGGATGAGCTTTGTAAAATATTTGCCTGATAATTCTAAGGGTCACCTGGTTTGGAAACCTTAGTGCAGAAGCCTTTTCAATGTTCGACCACTCCATCATTGAAAAATCTGAGTTTTGCTGCATTTCAACTGCATTTTCATATCTTCCAGGACACATCATCCAGAAACACTTGTCTTTGGCATTTTCCAAGTGGTGAAAGAATCACTGAGACCCACTTCATAGGAAAGTGGCCTTCATTAACCAGACTTCCCCAGTATTTTTTTTTTGGGGGGGGGAGCTATGTTGAGATTTCCCCCATATTCCCGTATTAAAGTACAGACCCCTTCATATAAATACTATTTATTCAATATACTGTAGGCCCCATTCGAACACTAGACTCATAAAAAGAGCTTTCTGAGCTATAGA
>NW_007750618.1:9452-9910 GCF_000696425.1 Galeopterus variegatus | reverse complement strand
CCAGACACTTTATTGGGATTTTGCCAGTTTTTCTTTTGTGATTATTATTATTATTATTATTATTATTATTATTATTATTATTTTCATACTTTAATGTTCATTGTGTTTTTTTTTATCAAAACATAATTGACTATACATATTTTTGGGATACAGAGTTAACTATTTGTATTGTGTATAATATGTGATGATCAAATCAGGATAGTTGGCATATTCATCATTACAAAATGTACTCAATCTGTATGTCTATTAACTAATTTCTCCCTAACCCTTCTCCCTTTCCTCCTATCCCCATCTAATAACCACATTTCTGTTCTTTCCTTCTCAAAGTTCCCCACTAATGCCCATTTTCTGTTGCAGGATCCAATCCAGGACATCAAGTCACATTTAGTCATCTTATTTCCCTAGCCTCTTCTGATTTGTGAAAATATCCATCTTTCCTTTTTTTTTTTTTTTTTTTT
>NW_007750618.1:4216-8491 GCF_000696425.1 Galeopterus variegatus | reverse complement strand
TTAAGTTTGTCTGTTTTCTCATAATTAGATTGAGGTTATACTTGGAGAGATCATCACAGAAGTAATGTGCCCTTTTCAGTGCATTGTATCATGGGGTATGTGATATCAGCACTTAACTACTGGTGATGTTAACTTTGATTATTTGGTTAAGGTAATGCCTGATGAATTTCCCCTCTGTAAAGTTACTGTTTTTCCCATTCCATACTCTGTTAGTTAGAAGTGATTAACTATACTATCCATATTAAAGGACAGGGAATTAAGATCCACCTCCTAAAGGAAGGAGTTTCTAAGAAACTATGGACATAAGCTAGAAACACACACTAATTAATAAATATTTTGAGAAATGTAAATATATCATTTCTCCTCCAAGTTTCACCTTCTAATTTTAGCAAAAAAAATTAGCATTCATTAGCAATTTTCACTGCATTGTTCCAATTGTGATTTTCTGTTTATTTCTTTTACATGCTTTATTTGGATTCTTATTTTTATGTATTTATTCAATCATTTGTTTATGTCAGTATGGATTCATGCATGGGTATTTCTATAGATATTTCATTCTTTGGTTATAATCCATTTTTTGTTGTTGTTGCTCATATTGCTTCATTTCTGTTCATTGGGGGTTCTTTCAGATTATTTCCAGTCTCCTTTTGCAGTGCCCCATGTATTTTTTATTTCTGTATTTTCTTATTTTGTGCTCTAGCTTTATTTCACATTTTTCCTTATTCACACCCTGAATCAAACATTTCTCCAGGTGCCCTGGTTCCTTTCATTAAAGTATGATATTAGAAACCAAGAACTAGGGGAGCTCATTGCTATTAGAATATCACTGTTTCTAGGACCTCTCAGAGAAAATACATATATCTTTATACTAACCCATGTATAAGTACATGGCTATATCTATTTCTGTATCTATCTATTTATAAGCATACAAAAGTAAATGTGAGTTCATAGTAATATTCCTGACTCTAATCTAGCAACAGTGTTCATTACAGCCTTTCACTTGAGTATTTGCAAGTCCTTTCTCTGACAGTGGGAAACCTGGCTCCTATCATCTGCAATTTATTTGCTTATTTGATCAACTACAGTATGCATGTAGTTTCCAGACTGGTAAACCACAGCCTTGTGAAAAAAATTTACCAACTAGAGCACAGTGTTAATGTACAGTTCTCTTATATTTAGTCTTATAGTATTTAGAGGAGACAATCTTTTCTGGAGCTATTTGCTAAGCTCCTTTCTTCCTCATCTCTTTCAGTGAGATTATACCATACATTTGTGATACAAACAGATTAATTTTTACACTTTACACAACATCCTGGATTTTACCCATACTTTGTTGATATTCTTTTACATAGTTATACATAAAAGTTCATCTTTCTGGTGTACCTTTCTGTGAGTTTTCACATGCATGGTCTTGTGTCCACCATCACAATGCCATACATGTCTTATCATCCTAAAAATTCCTTTGTCCAACACCATTGTAATCAGCACATCATCCTAAACACGTCACTGGCAATCACTGATCTCTTTTTCAGACCTACAGTCTTGTGTTTTCCCAGAATATCACATAAATGAAGTCAAACATTATACATTCCTTGGGTTCAGTTTCATTCACTTAGCAAAATATATTTAAGATTTTCCATGTTGTGGATGAGTCAATACCTCATTTCTTCTGATTACTTAGGCATAGTCATTGAATGGATGTATCACATTTTGTTTATTCATTTACTGTTGAACATATTGATTGGTTCTAGTTTTACAGTTGCGAATAAATCTGCTCACTGGTTTTTGTGTGAGCATATGATTTTAATTCACTTGGATAAATAATTGGGATCACTGAGTCATATAGTAAGAGTACATTTGATAAGAAACCAATAATATTTTTCATAATGGCTGAGTCATTTTGCATTCCCATTAATCAACAAATGCAGAAGGTTTTCTGGTGCTCCAAATCCTCTCCAGCACTTTTCAAGATTTTGTTTGGCTTTTTGTTTTAGTTGTTTGCTTGTTTTAGTTATCCTAGCAGGTGTGTAGTGGTATTTCTTTGTGGTTTCAGTTTACATTTCCCTAATGACTAATGATGTTGAGCAAACTTTTCACGTGCTTTTTTTTACCATCTGTGTATCTTCTTTGGTAAAGTATCTGATCAAATCTTTTGCCCACTTTTAAATTGGACTGGTTTTATTCTTAATGCTGAGTTTTAAAATTGCTTTATATATTTTGGATCAAATCCATTATCAGATATAAAATTTGAAATTATTAGAATATGGATATCCAAGTACTTCAATATCATTTGTTGAAAAGGCTATCATTTCTTCATGAAGACGTCTTTGAATTTTTGTCAAAAAAGAATTGACTGTATCTGTGTGGGTCTATAAGTCTTGGTTAGGTAGAGTTAGTTGGTAGTGTGGTTCAGTTAATCTATTTCATTACTCATTTCCTACCCACTCATTCTCTCTTGAGAGATATGCTCAAGTAATCAACTATAGTTTTAACTTTCTCCATTTTCTCTATATTATCTATCAGTCTTGCCTCGTGTGACTTTGAAATTTTTTTAATTGCATACATACCTGGTATTAATATTTTTGGTTACCCACCATTTATATGTCATGTCCCTCTTTATACCTGAAAAAGGTCTTTGTTCTAGTGTCTACTTTGTCTGAAATTAATATAGATACTCTAGCTTTCTTATGGTTGTACAGTGAAAGAGATTATTGATACAGTTACATTAAAATTCTCCTTCTGGGCCAAGCCTGTGGCGCACTTGGGAGAGTGCGGCACTGGGAGTGCAGCAGCGCTCCCACTGCGGGTTTGGATCCTATATAGGGATGACCAGTGTGCTCACAGTGCTCACTGGCTGAGCGCGGTGCAGCCGGTCTCAAAAAAAAAAAAAAAAAAAAAAAAAATTCTCCTTCTAACTCTTTTTCTGTTTGTTCCCATTGTTGTTTATTTATTGTTCCACTTTTACTGTTTTCTATGTGTTTAATTTCTATGTATTTTATATTTGACTTCATCTGCTATATTGAGTGATTGTATACACCTCATTTAGAAAAGCACACCTTTACAGTCCCACCAACAGTGTAGGCTTGTTCCCTTCTCTCCATCTCCTTGTCAGCATTTGTTATTCTCCATCTTTTGGCTTATAGCCAGTCTAACTGGGGTGAGGTAATATCTCAATGTGGTTTTAATTTGCATTTCTCTGATGATTAGTAATGTTGAACATTTTTTCACATACCCGTTGCCCGTTTTTATGTCTTCCTTAGAAAAATGTCTATTCAGCTCCTGTGCCCATTTTTCAATCGTATTATTTGGTTTTTTTACTACGTAATTTCTTGAGTTCCTTGTATATTCTGGATATGAATCCCTTATTGGATCATAGTTTCCAAAAATTTTCTCCCACTATGTAGGTTGTCATTTCACTTTGATGATTGTTTCCTTTGCCTTGAAGAAGCTTTTTAGTTTGACATAGTCCCCATTTGTTTGTTTTTTCTTTTGTTGCTTGTGATCTTGGGCCCTTGTTTATAAAGTCTGTGCCCAGACTTAGTTCTTGAAGTGTTTCCCCTATATTTTCCCTTAGTAGTTTTACAGTTTCGTGTCTTATATTTAAGTATTTAATCCATTTTGAGTTGATTTTAATATATGGTGAGAGGTGTATGTCTAGGTTCATTCTTCTGCATATGGATATCCAATTTTCCCAGCACCACTTATTGAAGAGGCAGTCTTTAATGTATGTTTTTGTTACCTTTGTCTAATATCAACTGTTTATTGCCTCTTCAATAAGTGGTGCTGGGAAAATTGGGTATCCATATGCAAAAGAATGAAACCAGACTCTTCAGGAACTGGGTCTGGGCACAGACTTTATGAACACAAGCCCAAAAGCACAAGCAACAACCACTATGGAAAACAGTATGGAGGTATCTTACCACATGATCCAGCAATCCCAGTTCTGGGTATACACCAAAAGTAATAGAGATTATCATGTTGAAGGGATAACTGCACTCCCATGTTCATTGCAGCTCGATTTGCAATAGTCAAGCTATGGTACCAACCTAAATGTCCATCGATGAATGATGAGATAAGGAAAATGTGGTATATATACACCATGGAATACTACTCTGCAATAAAAAAGAATGAAATTCTGTCATTCGCAACAACATAGATGAGCTTGGAGAAACTTATGTTGAGTGAAATAAGCCACACACACAGGGAAATGTACCACATGTCCTCACTCATAAGTGAGAGCTAAGAGAGAAAGAAGGAAGGAAAGAAAGACCACAG
>NW_007750618.1:0-378 GCF_000696425.1 Galeopterus variegatus | reverse complement strand
CATGTCCCAGCTTTGATGTGTCTGGTCACACTGACCGTTTTCTTTTGTGGAACAAACTGTTTGTGCTCCAATCTCAGAGCCTTCCCTCTGACCACTCAGGTGCCTACAGTGCTGTCCTCAATTTTCTTATAACTTACTTCCATTCTTCCTCATGTATCTGCCTATTACCTCATTGAAGGTTTAATTAACTTCTCGGTCTAAAAGAAAATGTCCTACTGAATCACTCTACACCTTTATTTTTTTCCTATTTTTTCTTCAGAATCCAGTGAGAAGGAAAGATCTCCAAAGTCTCCAGGCTGTGAGACTGGAGGATGAAAATACCATTTTAAGAAATGGGTTATAGATTAATACAGAAGTACATGAATGACACTTTTTTTT
>NW_007750617.1:8683-9911 GCF_000696425.1 Galeopterus variegatus | reverse complement strand
ATCTTAATCATATTTAGGGTTTCTTTTCATGCAATAACTTTATCTACTAATTATCTTTTTTATTCTAAAAATTGGACTGAGTCAAATCAGGGGGGTATTACTTTTATTATAAGCAAATACATTTAAAGGTAAATTCTAGCTTGAATTACATTTCATATGTAATGGTGTGTAGATTTACTATGAATCAGAAGTCTGGAAATCTGAAAACTATATGTATGTTTGAATATTTAAAAAAATTTTCTATTAACATTTTTATAGCTTTTACATACAGACATGGAAAACACACTAGTATAGTTAAAACTTAAATAAAACTGATAGGAAATAAAACTCCTTANATCATACAAGAAACAGCAAAGATAAGTCATCATACAGAGATGTACACTAGAGGTGACAGACATAAAAGTGCATGCAGAAATTTCTGTTTAAAAAGGAAGAAATAGGGCCAGCCCGGTGGCGCACTGCTACAGTGTGCCGTTGGGAGTGCTACGGCACTCCAGCCGAGGGTTCGGATCCCACATACAGACCGGTTCCGCTCACTGGCTGAGCGAGGTGTGGGTGCAGCACCGAGGGTTGCGATCCGTTGCCGAACGTGAAAAAAGACAAAAAGGGAAAAAAATAAAAAATAAATAAATAAATAAAAAGGAAGAAATAAACAATAATACTAAAATTACTGGGGTTTGATCCCTATACTCTTAAATGAGTGATAGTTTTTCTTTGAATTTACAATTAGAAAAAGCCATTAACAGGTAGGACTAATACACATTAGCATGAGTGATAGTTTTTCTTTGAATTTACAATTAGAAAAAGCCATTAACAGGTAGGACTAATACACATTAGCAAGCAGGTGAAATGAATCTTTTTGGTCTTTATTTTACAAATATTTGTGTTTAACAAATGTTTGGGATCTTTTTTCAATAATAATTTTCTTCAAATATGGGGTAGGCATATTACTGCCAGGTTGCTCTGGTTTATACAAGGTTTATTTAATTTTGTTATAAACCACATAATTTTAAGGCTTCATTTGTGTCAGACACCATAAAGAACAAAAAGTTTTGTTAAAATTCAATAGGTGACATTTAAGTCTGCCTCCTCTCTCTCTTTTTCTTTTTTTTTGGCTCAATAAATTTTTAAATGGATGATTATCATAACCTAATAGTGTCTTTGTCCTCACTGTAGTGGATTTCTGATCAAACTTTTCCCCTTCTTTTAATACTTTAGGGAATTTTCA
>NW_007750617.1:7692-8002 GCF_000696425.1 Galeopterus variegatus | reverse complement strand
TAAGAGAAGGAAATAGATTTCCCAACTAATTAATCATTACTATTTAAAATTGATATAGTTATTTCTTTGGTTTAATCATATTCCATATTTGAATTAACAATTTAGGTAAGAAATAGGAACACTCAAAACATTTTTTCAGTTTTAAAATTTAAAAATGTGAAGCTTTAAAAATCCAATAATCACATATACAATTGCAAGATTTAAAAAATAACTCTTTCATTATCTGGTTCTTTATTAACCTAATCATTTAACTGGGAGATAACAGAGAGAAAATACTTTACATTTTATCCTATTTCAGCCCAGTGGGGAT
>NW_007750617.1:5256-5566 GCF_000696425.1 Galeopterus variegatus | reverse complement strand
AACTGTGGGTTCATTTTATTTTCTATATTTTAACATGTCATTAATTTGATGAAGGGTTTTTCCCCCTAGTTTTGTAACAAACTGGCATTAGATTCATAAACACTTTTTTGGATGGTGGGTTGATTTCTGGTCAGGCTTCGTTAAACCAGTTCCTCTGGATTATTTTCATTTGATCTTAAAGAAATATATACTATTTACTGGAATCTCTGGGAAAAGTCCAGAAAAAAATGGAGTGGATGTTAATTAAAAGGCATCAGTCTATAGTGGTGTTTTATACAAACTCTTCAGGTTGTTGGGGAAGGAGGGACTC
>NW_007750617.1:2673-3673 GCF_000696425.1 Galeopterus variegatus | reverse complement strand
AAAAAAAAAACAATTGCAAGACATTTTGTCCTAAAACGTATTTACTGAATGCCAGTGCCTCTTGTGTGTGTGTGTGAGTGTTTTGGTTTTGCTCATGGGGTATTTCTTTCTTTCCTGTGAGTCTAGAAATAAAACACAGAATCAGCATCTAGTTAATCCACAGCAGGAAGCTTCTTAGAATATCTAGGATAAAGGCGTGTAAGACCTGCAGTGGTCACAGGAACACATACATACACACACATGCACACACATTTGCCCATCCATAGTATTTTCACTTTATTATAGAGAATCCACTTATTCCAAAATATAGGAAAACGTTTTACCACATTTGCCCTTTAACAAAGTGGTGCACGTTTCCATTGCCATATGAGGATGAATATGTTGAAAAATTGTAATAAATCCTCAAATGCAGCATTTTCATCCTTTGAAAGAAATACTTGTTCACATGGTAGATATATTTAAAAATGAATAAAAAGACTGAGCTTTGGGAAAAAAGGCAGAAAAGGTGAGAAACTTACCTTCTTAAAAATATATATATTTTTGAGGTTCATGAAGCAAATCGTGAACCTCTGCTCATACAGAAGACATAATCCTGATTTCATTCCTTCTCTGTGTTGGCATTTTTGTGCTCTGAGCACTTCCTTGCATTTTTCTTTTTCCCCATCTTCATGCAGGTATTTTTCCTGTAGAAAGAAGGACTCGTTAACAAGAAAAAAATTCCCTGAATTCTGGTATTGCAGAGGCACCAGGGTAAAATGCCCCTCGATGAGTTAATAAAAATAAATAAGCCTCACCCCCTCATGCATGTACTTCCTCCCCTCTCCTGCTCCCCACCAGGTACATTTAGGAGGGGTCCACCTGTTTGTAGTTAAATTCACCATGTCCTACATTCTGGATAAGAAAGGTTTAAAAAAGGAAAGAAGAGAGAAGAAGTCTTCTTTTTGTTTTGTTTTCAACTCAAATACGCACTGGCACTAAGAGGAAAGATTTTTTTTTTTTT
>NW_007750617.1:0-975 GCF_000696425.1 Galeopterus variegatus | reverse complement strand
GGACAGAAGCTTGTGGGCTTGCATTAGACATTTGCACAAAGAAGGAAGAGAGGTCTCGTCTCTGACTCTGCTGCAGACCCTGAGAGAGGAATTCAGACAAGAACAGGGCAGTGAGGGGAGACAGGATTGTCGCTTCCTGAGGACGCTGGAAGAAAGAGACGAACAAAGGTGGCCTCAAGGTTTCAAGAACAAAGAAGGACTGTCTGAACTTGATTATAGACCTGCAGTCTGAGGGGAAATCACCTCAGAAGCAGACTGCAAGGAGGGCCATGTCAGAAGGGATGCCCAAGTACAAGACCCACAGCAGNAATGACAATGGTTATTTCTGGGCTCAGATCTTGGCCCTTTTTGCTCTGGATGTGTGTGAGTAGGACGTGAGCTGTGCCCCTGGCCGGCCTGGCAGAGAGAGTGGCATCTTCTCTTCTCTTGCAAAGCCTCCCTCATCACCAAGGGCAAAACAACCCAGCCTTTGATATAAAGCTGCACATTTAAAAGATCATTTCCAATAATCTACTGGCTCTGTGTAGAAAAATATAATTACAAAATTTAAACATTTTTCTCAGTATTTACTGATTCAGCCAACATCACAAATGAAATGGCATGGCAATATTTTTCTTTAAGCCCTTTCTTCAGATATTTATTTCACGTATATTCATATCTGATCATCCTGAATTTCAATGCATTATAGTAGAAGATCTAAAATCAATCCAATCATATCACTCAGTGGAAAAAGAAACCTGGATCTTAAAAATAAAAAAAAAAAAGACAAAAACAAAAACAAAAAACAACAGTGAGGCATCACTTAATATGAGCTATTCCATTCTGCTTGATAAAATGTTATCTGCTTGCTATGCTCTGATTAGATTACTTCTTAAAAAAATATTCAGCAAATCGGCATATATATTCAGCAAATCGGCATACATACAGAAACACAGAAGTTTTACAGTCATCTATCAAGAGGTCAGCCACATACAA
>NW_007750616.1:9412-9911 GCF_000696425.1 Galeopterus variegatus | reverse complement strand
CGGGAGCGCCGCCGCGCTTTCCAAGCGGCGCGCTAGCGCAGTGCGCCACCGGGCCGGCCCCTCATTGTATATTTAACACAATTTCCTCCCTTTCTATTGCCTCTATTATATAATGAAGGTTTTGTGCTGTGATGCTTCCTTGCCAATGACACTTAGATGCATATCCACAAGTACTGTGGGGCCATGCCCTAAAGGACAAAATTCTTAGAATTAAGGAAACGCTTATCTTACTGAGCTGTGTGTCCTTAACTCCCTATCATCCTCATCGATTCTGAAAGCACATTTATCAAACTCCTTTTCCCTCTATAATTTCCTGCATTTGCTCAATGAGGGGCCATCCCTGACATTTGAAAGTCAGAAGAGGATTCATCAGTCTACAAAGGACTTCTAGGAAGACATGTGGGCAGGAGTGAGGATGGGAGAGTCACCTGTTGAGGGGCTGCAGGGAGCTGAGAGCATCAGCATCCCCACCATTGGACTTCACAGTCAGGTCTGAGCA
>NW_007750616.1:6573-7485 GCF_000696425.1 Galeopterus variegatus | reverse complement strand
GGAAGGAGAGAATAGAAAGAAATTGGCAAGTGCAGATGAAGTATACAAAATAGCTGACCAACAACATAGTCAACGAGGATCCCAAAGAGGATAGAAAGTGATTTTCTCTGCAGAGGTACAAGCTGACCAATCATAAAGGCTGATGTTTATTGAGCACTTATAAAGTGCCAGAATTGTACAAGGATTGCCACATTTAATCATTCCCAAGACTATATGAAATGGAAACTAATATTGTTCCCTATTTTGAGAGTGCAGAGAAATCAAGTAACTGGCTTGTGGCCGTAAGTGGCAGAGCTGGGATCTGAACTCAGAGCCCATGTACTTAGTTAACTGCACTACACAGCAGATTAGACTCTGTGAGTAAAGTCACCCAATGGAAGCAGCATGCATGGCAGAAAATGTCAGGTGAAGAGAAGGATGGAGAATCTCCTTAGACTGTTCTAGTGTTGAAAATGTGTGGATAAGTGTGCTAAGATGTATATACAAGGGTATATACATATTCTCTGTGTGTGTGTGCGTGTATATTCTATTTTTCCACAAACTTTTTTGAAGTTTGTGGAAAAATATAATTGAACTTTCATGAAGTACTTTGTATAAGATCATGCATGGAATTATTGATTAAAAGTTGAAAAAGTGGAAAATAGCTGAAATCTGCATCAAGAGTTATTTGATTAAGCTATTTATGATAGAGTGTTACCATTGTAAGACAGCTTATCAACACTTTTCAGGATGATTCATTTATGTGCATTTAGTCTCTGTCTCTCTCCCCCAGCCATTCACAGGCAGTTTAGAATTTATTCTGAGAATCTTCCTTTGCTGGGGGTCAGATGGGAAGCAGCTTTGGGGATGCTTTTGTTGGAATGCTCCCAAGTAGTTTCACTTCCATCTCTCTCACTCATGAAATCCAAGAAC
>NW_007750616.1:0-1388 GCF_000696425.1 Galeopterus variegatus | reverse complement strand
ATTTACAACAACATGAATAAAGCTAGAGAACGTTATGCTAGGTGAAATAACTCAGTCACAGGAAGACAAATACTGCATTATTCTATTTATATGAGGTATCCAAAATAGTCAAACTTATAGAAGCAGAAAATAGAATGGTGGTTATCAAGGGCTGGAAGGAGGAGAAAATGGTGAACTGTTGGTCAATGTGTATAAAGTTACAGTAACGCAAGATGATTAAGTTCTGGAGATCTTCTTTTCAACATACTACCAATAGTTAACAACATAGTATTCTGTGCACTTTAAATTATGTTAATAGGACAGATGTCATGGTAAATGTTCTTACTCAAAAAAAAAAAAAAAAGACAAAGAAAAATTAAAGCAAAGACAAGAAAAACCACAGAAGAATGCAAAGAATTTTTTAGAGGTTATGGATATGTTTTGTACCTTTATTATTCAAATGTATCAAAGTGTCTACATTCAATATGTGCAATATTCTGTATATTATTAAACCTTAATAAAGCTTAAGAGAGGAAAAACTAACTATTCTTGGCATTTTAAATTAAGAATAAAATTTTCAAGGACTTTGTACCTCGTTTCATCACCATCTGATCCACACAGGTGAACCAACAGCATGAAATGCAGAATGGATAATGAAAGAGTTCCTCCCCAGAGCAAAACAATAGGGAGAATCCATCACCTATGCTGGAAAATTTTTCCAGAAGTCTCTCTTGGGACTCTGCCATTGAAGAACAGGCTAATCCCATCCCACTGATCTATGTTACAAGGTCAGTGTTCTCACTAGCAGCCATACACGTCCTCACCCCAGCAACCACAGGAGCAATTTGTAAGAAACATAAAGACACCATTACTCTTTTTGGCTAAGGAATCAATGTCATCAGCAGATTTGTCATCTGTCACTGAAGGAAACCTCTATTGCATCTCATAGATTTGGATATCCAAGAAACTAAATGACAGATGGAGAAGCTAGAAGAGCTGGGAAGATAATCCTTCAATGGAAGGAATTATACTTGCTCCTTAAGAAGTTTTCAAAATAGAAACTGCTAACTAGATCACGAAAGTAGTTCCTTGCCAGAATTGTTTTGTCCAATTGAGCAAATGTTTGCAATACATAGAGGTACAACTATTGTAGAGCCTTAAAACAAGCTGAATACCTCATAGCCTTAAGAAAATTGCCCTAATGGTAATACAAGACATACAAAATTGGATTTTGACATAAGATGGAATGAAAGTAGTAGCAAGATCTACATGGGTGAAATTAATGTAGTATTCAGAAAGTAAGTTAATTTATCCTCAGATGGCAGTGTGCATAATAGTTTAGACTGACTAGAGAGCTCTAGGTTTGATGCCTGGATAATAGGACCTTTTGTGATTTAGTGAAGGTTCCG
>NW_007750615.1:9655-9913 GCF_000696425.1 Galeopterus variegatus | reverse complement strand
GAGAGGATCAGGTAACAACTTGGCTCAGGTTTAGCGACGTGGGACTTTAGCACGGATGGTTTCATAGCCTGGTCTGCTGGGGTCTAGCGCAGGAGCTTGATCCAAAACAATGGCCTCCTATAATGTTTATTCAGCAGTATCAAGTCAGGTTGGGCAAAGGGCACACCTAGTTTCCATTACAGAATCAATCGTGGATTATGGGTGCTGACAGAGAGGGAGGGAGTCTTGGTCCACAGGCTTCTGTCGCATCTGGTCCCC
>NW_007750615.1:9143-9645 GCF_000696425.1 Galeopterus variegatus | reverse complement strand
TCAAGCGTGGCCAGCCCTTGGGGACTCCCACTCCCCGCCTCAGCCCTGTCTCTCCCCATGCCCCCCTCCCAACCATGCTCCAGACAAGCTGTCGGGCTGACCACTGGATCCCCAGCACCTTACTAACTCCATGCCCTCAGGACACGCGTATGGATGCCTGAATGATAACGAGAAATACTTTCCTTCTGGCTTCAGGAAAGGGCAGACACATCCAGGCACACCAATCTCCCACCCTTGCTGTGTTAAATCGTGTCCAGCTGGCTCTGTGGTCAGTGTCCAGGCCCCATGGAATTTCGAGGGCTGCTGGGCCTGGGGCCCCCCAGCCCTTGTTGCCTGCAGAACATCCTGCCACGCCTTCTGCTGCCTTCCGTGGTACACATGCCATCCAGACAGATGGCTGCACCAGGAAGCTTTGGGTTAAGTTGCTGGACTGCATAGATAGAGTCTCTCTTCAAATCCTCCAGGACCTAAAACTCCCAACAGGAGGAAACACCGAAGCTGA
>NW_007750615.1:6613-7634 GCF_000696425.1 Galeopterus variegatus | reverse complement strand
AATTCATGAAGCATTCCATGTTTTTGATTCCTGCCCTGGCCAGCCACCAATAAATAAGTAAATAAATAAATAAAATAAAAGCATGTTAAGGAAAGCCCTGGAAACACGTTAAGGGCAGACCCTCAAGGAACCTAGGAGCCAACAGACAGGCAAGAGGCCAGGCTGAGAGATGGTTGTGGGAGGTCCCATGGGCAGGGTCTTCCCACCTCTCTCTCCCCTGCCCTCCCCAATGTTGAGCCAAATGCCCAGGACAAACCAGGAGCTGCCTCTCTGGGCTGGGCACCATCTGGGTGGCCAGGAGATGGGCCAGGGAATGTCTGGGGAGTTGCCAAGTCCTGAAGTCACTGTGCCCAGGCCTGCCAAAGAGGGGGTGTAGAGAGAGGGTGAGGTAAGAGGGTGGGGAGACTGGAGAGCTCTAGGGCCCTCTTCAGGGCATGAGACCTGGCGCAAGGGTGGGGAAGTGCCAGGAGGCAGAAGGGCCCATTCGTGGGCGAGCTCCCCAATAGCAGGGCCGGGCTGTATTTCTTTTGACTTCAGACTGCTCCACAGACCTCAGCCTCTCCATGAAGCTTTGAGAGTGTTAAATAAAATTGACAGGAAGCCGCTGATTTGGACTGTGCTCCTGCAGTGGACCCAATAGACCAAACCAAGATGGAGTCACTCATGCTGAAGCTCCGCGTCACCGAGCCAGAACTAAGTTGTTTATCTGACCTTTGGAGAAATCAGGAGAGTGAGAGATGTTATAGCCAAGTCCCCGCACAGGCCCGTCTTAGCCAGCGCCATCAGGAAGTCCCCTCTGCTTTAACCTTTACCAGGAAAATAACTTTGAAACAACCAGTCCACTTTTTGTTCTTTGTTTCTGCTTTCAAAGCCAATCTCCTCTGCTCAGCTCATCAGAACACTCCTTCTAGTTTACGGAATGAGGTGTTGCCTAATTCTAGAATCACAAATAAAAGCCAATTAAGTTTTTTGAACTACATTTGTGGTACCTTGGTCTTTTGAGAAAGGAGCTTGCAGGGGG
>NW_007750615.1:4311-5687 GCF_000696425.1 Galeopterus variegatus | reverse complement strand
TTTTTTTTTTTTTTTTTTTTTTTTTTTAAAGATGACCGGAAAGGGGATCTTAACCCTTCACTTGGTGTTGTCAGCACCGCTCTCACCCAGTGAGCAAACCGGCCATCCCTATGTGGGATCCGAACCCATGGCCCTGGTGCTATCAGCACCGCACTCTCCCGAGTGAGCCACAGTCTGGCCCCAAAGCAGAATTCTTTTGTTTTTGTTGTTGTTGTTTGGCCCCTGGCCAATATGGGGAACACATGACCTTGGTATTACCAGCACCAGGAAAGCAGAAGTCTTAGATGGCTCCCATGATCTCTGTTCCTGACTGTTACTCTCTTGATTATGTTACATTGTATGGCAAAAGGAATCTTCAGTGTAATTAAGGTTACCAATCAGTTGACCTGCAAATAAGGCAGTTATCTGAGTAGGCCTGACCTAATCACACAAGCTTATTAAAAGCAGAGAGTTTCTCTGGCTGCCCGAGGGAAGTCAGAGAGATTCTAAGCACAAGAAAGGTTCCATGCACTATCACTAGTTTTGAAGATGGGGGTAGGGAGTGCTACATGGAAAGCACATGAGAATAGCCTCTAGGAGCTCAGAGAGACCCCCAGCCAACAGCCAGCAAGAAAATGGAAACCTCAGTCCTACAACCACAAGGAACTGGGTTCTGTTAACAACCTAAGTGACCTTGGAAGTGGATTCTTCCCTAAAGCCTCCAGATGAGATTTCAGCCTGACCAACACCTTGATTTTGGCCTTGTGACACCTTAAGCAGAGACTCAGTGGAGCCTGCCCCAGACTTTGAACCTGCAGAACTGTGAGCTAATAAATGAGTGTTGTTTTAAGGTGTTAAATTTGAGGTCATTTGTTCTGCAACGATAATACCTAATAGAGGTGCAGGCACAATGTAAGCTCGGGAGCATGTATGTTCACACCAGGGAGGAGGAAAAGGCAGCATTTTTTTTTTTTTAAAGATGACCGGCAAGGGGATCTTAACCCTTGACTTGGTGTTGTGAGCACCGCGCTCACCCAGTGAGCCAACCAGCCATCCCTACATTGGGATCCAAACCCATGGCCTTCGTGTTATCAGCACCCACTCTCCCAAGTGAGCCATGGGCCGGCCCATTATAAGTTTGCTTCTGTGTAAACTTTTCAGTGTTATTTCTGCCCAGTTCTGATGCTGTTGGATCTTCCAAACCTTGGCAAAAGCAAAATTCTTTTTTTTTTTTAAAAAAAAGATGACCGGTAAGGGGATCTTAACCCTTGACTTGGTGTTGTCAGCACCGCGCTCACCCAGTGAGCCAACCAGCCATCCCTATATTGGGATCCAAACCCATGGCCTTCGTGTTATCAGCACCCACTCTCCCAAGTGAGCCATGAGCCGGCCCATTC
>NW_007750615.1:1910-3906 GCF_000696425.1 Galeopterus variegatus | reverse complement strand
AGCAGAATTCTTTTGTTGTTGTTGTTGTTGTTGTTGTTGTTTGCCCCCTGGCCAATATGGGGGAACACATGACCTTGGTATTACCAGCACCAGGAAAGCAGAATTCTTTTTTTTTTTTTTTTTTTTAAAGATGACCGGTAAGGGGATCTTAACCCTTGACTTGGTGTTGTCAGCACCACGCTCAGCCAGTGAGCAAACCGGCCATCCCTATGTGGGATCCGAACCCGGGGCCTTGGTGTTATTAGCACCGCACTCTACCAAGTGAGCCCTGGGCCAGCCTGCAAAGCAGAATTCTTAGATGGCTCCCATGATCCCTGTTCCTGACTGTCACTCTCTTGATTATGTTACATTGTATGGCAAATGGAATCTTCAGTGTAATTAAGGTTACCAATCAGTTGACCTTCAAATAAGGCAGTTATCTGAGTAGGCCTGACCTCATCACACAAGCTTATTAAAAGCAGAGAGTTTCTCTGGCTGCCCAAGGGAAGTCAGAGAGATTCTAAGCACAAGAAAGGTTCCATGCACTATCACTAGTTTTGAAGATGGGGGTAGGGAGTGCTACATGGAAAGCACATGAGAATAGCCTCTAGGAGCTCAGAGAGACCCCCAGCCAACAGCCAGCAAGAAAATGGAAACCTCAGTCCTACAACCACAAGGAACTGGGTTCTGTTAACAACCTAAGTGACCTTGGAAGTGGATTCTTCCCTAAAGCCTCCAGATGAGATTTCAGCCTGACCAACACCTTGATTTTGGCCTTGTGACACCTTAAGCAGAGACTCAGTGGAGCCTGCCCCAGACTTTGAACCTGCAGAACTGTGAGCTAATAAATGAGTGTTGTTTTAAGGTGTTAAATTTGGGGTCATTTGGGGCCGGCCCGTGGCTCACTCGGTAGAGTGCGGTGCTGATAACACCAAGGCCACGGGTTCGGATCCCATATAGGGATGGCTGGTTCGCTCACTGGCTGAGCGTGGTGCTGACAACACCAAGTCAAGGGTTAAGATCCCCTTACCGGTCATCTTTTTAAAAAAAAAAAAAAAGAAAAAAAAATTTGGGGTCATTTGTTCTGCAGCAATAATACATAATAGAGGTGCAGGCACAATGTAAGCTCGGGAGCATGTGTGTTCACACCAGGGAGGAGGAAAAGGTAGCATTTTTTTTTTAAAGATGACTGGAAAGGGGATCTTAACCCTTGACTTGGTGTTGTCAGCACCACGCTCAGCCAGTGAGCAAACCGGCCATCCCTATATAGGATCCGAACCCGTGGCCTTGGTGTTATGAGCACCGCACTCTACCGAGTGGGCCATGGGCCGGCCTCAAAAGCAAAATTCTTTCTAGCAAGTTATTCAGGCAGAACTCCCTAGTTTAAGACCCAGAGTATTCCTCTAGATAGCCCCTCAAAATTCAGAAGGGGTTGTTCTCCTTTGGTCTCACGACATAAATACATTGATTTCATCCTGTGGCAGAGATGGTTAACTCTCTACCTAAATCCCTGCTCCCTTTTCTTAGTATAGCCTGGTCACTAAGAAGCAGAGACTACATCCCCCAGCTGCCCTTGCAGCTCAGCATGGTCATGTGACAAGTTCCCACCAATAGGAGAGATGTGCACCACTTCTCAGCCAAGGCAGTGAGAAGCAAGTGTCCCTCCTCAGTACTTTCCTTCCTCTTCTGCCAGCTGGATGTAGATGGTAATGAGACCCTGGGGAATGGCAGGGCCCTGAGATAGAAAGAGCCTGGGTCCTGGAATCACCAGGTGGAGGAAAGCCACTGGCCAATCAGGAATGCCCACCTTGGTCTATTGTGTGAATAAGAAATAAATCCCTAAGGTATCTGAACCGTTATACATTTGGGGTCTTTGTGACTGCTTTTTAGCCTACCCTTCAAATTTCACATCCCTCTATTTAGCCCACAACCTAAATCAAATTGCACAAAGTGCTGACTGGATTCCTGGGATGAAAACCTCCAAATATCCCTGTATTTCATTTTCCTTGGCTGGCTC
>NW_007750615.1:0-207 GCF_000696425.1 Galeopterus variegatus | reverse complement strand
TCCAGACCTCTCGTTGGTTGCACAAGTGGAATGAATCCTCCATGCACAGTCAAGGGGCATCGCTTCTTCCAACTCCAGGCAGCTCTTAGCACTAACCCTGCAGTAGCCACAAGCCCCAAAGCCAGGGTGGGGGCTACAGAGTGCAAGGAGGACCTTTCCCAACTTCCTGCTGTGGATTGGATTGAATTGTGTCCCCAGATTTCATAT
>NW_007750614.1:9293-9913 GCF_000696425.1 Galeopterus variegatus | reverse complement strand
GTTTGAGAAAGAGAATCGGCTTTCGGCTGAGGTACGAGATTCGACTCGGACATCGGGGAAATATCTATCACGCTGCCAAAAAGGGTGACGTTGAAAGAGCATGGGAGAAGACAACAGCTTCAGACGCCCGTCCCCTCACTAGCACCTTGGCTCTTACCCACTTCGGAAGCCGATAGGAGCGAATATTACTCCATATTCTTATNCGGGCTATTTGTTGCCATGGCTACAGATAAGTTCTTTCCTAATAGTGGGCCTGGCTCCGCCACCTACTTCCCGATCCACTGTTGTCATCCACAGCCCCTACTCCAGACTGCAGGATCTGCTGTACTCTTCCCGATCACCCTTTTTGGCAGCGTGATCGATCTTTCCCAGATGTCTCAGTCGGGTCTGATAGCTCAGCCGAAAGCCGATTCACTTTGTCAATCACATCGCGTCCCCAGTCAACTCCTGCCACCTGGTGGAGGTGCCCGAGAGTGAAGCTGTTTGACTTTTGAGGGCAGAAGGAAGAGTCACACTCGGGCGCCTACACCAGGTTGCAGGAGGCAAGTGCGGACGCGGATTGGTTGAGAAAGAGAATCGGCTTTAGGCTGAGGTACGAGATTCGACTCAGACATCCGGGA
>NW_007750614.1:5641-7169 GCF_000696425.1 Galeopterus variegatus | reverse complement strand
CCCGTCTCCTCTCCCGCCCCTCGGCTCTTACCCACTTCTGAAGCCGATAGGAGCGAATATTACTCGATACTCTTATGTAGGAGCCTACCTGTCTGCCACAACAGCACCATTCAAAAACCTCCCTTTGAGAACGGTAATCAAGCAGCAGCTCTAAACACAACCGACCATTCACACACAGCCCCTTCGCCCAAGAGTTGGAAGAGTGTTTGTGCGGGGCCGTTTTGACTAATAGTTGCTGACTGACGTCAGCAGTCACTAGGGAGATTGAAAGTTGGTTCTCACGGGCTTTTTCTTGCCATGGCTAGGGATCAGGTCTTTCCTAAGCTTGGCACTGGCTCCGCCCCCTACTTCCCGTTCCAGTCTTGTCTTCCACGTCCCGTAGTCCATATGGAAGTATCTGCTGTACTCTTTCTTCATCACCCTTTTTCGCAGCATGATGGATCTTTCCCAGATGTCTCAGTCGGATCTGGTATCTCAGCCGAAAGCCGAATCTCTTTCTCACCCAAACTGCATCTCCGTTCACCTCCTGCAACCTGGTGGAGGTGCCCGGGAGTGAAGTTTTTTGACTTATGAGGGCAGAAGGAAGAGTCACTCCCCGGCACCTCCACCAGGTTGCAGGTGGCAAGTGCGTACTCAGTTTGGTTGAGAAAGAGTATTTTCTTTAGGTACGAGATTCGACTCAGACCTCTAGTCAAGTTCCATCACTCTGCCAAAAGGGTGACATTGAAAGAGCTTGGTAGAAGACAACAGCTTAGAGGCCTGTCCCCTCACCGGCCCCTCGGTTTTTACCAACTTCTGAAGCCGATAGGAGCGAATATTACTCGATACTCTTATGTATAAGCCCAACTCTCTGCCACAAAAGCACCATTCAAAAGCCTCCCATTCAGAAAAGTAACCAAGCAGCAGCTCTAAACACAATCGAGCATTCACACACTGCCCCGGTGCCCAAGAGTTCGAAGAGTGCTCGTTCAGCGCGGGTTGACTAATGGTTGCTGATTGACGTCAGGAGTAACTAGGGCGATTGAAAGTTGTCTCTCACGGGCTATTTGTTACCATGGCTACAGATCAGTTCTTTCCTAATCTTGCCTGGCACTGCCCCCTACTTCCTGTTCTGCTCTTTTCATCCAACTACTTCCCTTTCCACTCTTGTCATCCACGTCCCCTACTCCACACTGCAGGATCTGCTGTACTCTTTCCCCATCACCCTTTTTGGCAGCGTGATGGATCTTTCCCAGATGTCTCAGTCGGATCTGGTAGCTCAGCCGAAAGCCGATTGTCTTTGTCAATCACAACGCATCCATAGNGGCCCCTCGGCTATTTCCCACTTCTGAAGCAGATATGAGCGAATTTTACTCGGTACTATTTATAGAAGCCAACCTCTCTCCACAACAGCAGCGTTCAAAAGCATCCGCTTCGGAACTGTAACCAAGCAGCGGCTCTAATCACAAGTGCGCATGCGCACACAGGCCAGGCGCCCAAGAGTTCTAAGAGGGCTCCTGCGGGGCCCCTGGTTGACCAGTGGTTGCTG
>NW_007750614.1:3104-3429 GCF_000696425.1 Galeopterus variegatus | reverse complement strand
CACTTCTGAAGCAGATATGAGCGAATTTTACTCGGTACTATTTTGTAGAAGGCAACCTCTCCCCACACAGCAGCGCTCAAAAGCCTCCCGTTCGGAACGGTAACAAAGCAGCAGGTCTAAACACAAGTGCGCATGCGGACCAAGCCCTGGCCCTCAAGCGTTCGGAGAGGGCTCCTGCATGGCCCCGGATTGACTAATGGTTGCTGACTGACGTCAGCAGTAACTAGGGCGATTGAAAGTAGTTTCTCATGGGCTATTTGTTGTCATGGCTACAGATCAGTTCTTTCCTAATAGTGGGCCTGGTTCCGTCCCCTACTTCCCGATC
>NW_007750614.1:0-760 GCF_000696425.1 Galeopterus variegatus | reverse complement strand
GTTTGTTTGAGAAAGAGAATCGGCTTTCGGCTGAGATACGAGATTCGACTCAGACATCCGGAAAAGATCCATCACGCTGCCAAAAAGGGTGATGCGGAAAGTGCGTGGTAGAAGACAACAGCTTCAGAGGCCCGTCCCCTCACTGGCCCCTAGGCTCTGAGTCACTTCTGATGCCGATATGTGCGAATATTTCTTGATACTCTCATGTACAATCCAACCTCTCTGCCACAACAGCACAACTCAGAAAGGCTCCCATTTCAAACCGCAACGAAGCAGCAGCTGTAAACACAAGTGCGCATGCGCACACAGCCCAGGCGTCCAAGAGCTCGAAGAGTTTTCGTGCTGGGTCCCGGGTTGACTAACGGTTGCTGACTGACATCAGCAGTAACTAGGACGATTTAAAGTTGTTTCTCACTGGCTATTTGTTGCCATGGCTACAGATAAGTTCTTTCCTAATAGTGGGCCTGGCTCCGCCCCCTACTTCCTGATCCACTGTTGTCATGCACGTCCCCGACTCCACACTGCAGGATCTGCTGTACTCTTCCCGATCACCCTTTTTGGCAGCGTGATCGATATTTCCCAGATGTCTCAGTCGGATCTGATAGCTCAGCTGAAAGCCGATTCTCTTTCTCACACAAACGGCATCCGCGCTGGCCTCCTACAGCCTGGTGGAGATATCCGAACCCTTCTCCACTGGACGGATCTGCTGTACTCTTTCCACATCACCCTTTTTAGCTGCGTGGTGGATCATTGCCAGATA
>NW_007750613.1:0-9913 GCF_000696425.1 Galeopterus variegatus | reverse complement strand
TAATCCTCCATTTTGTCATCCACAAAAATTGGAATCATACCAATCCCCCCTCATCTCATAGAATTATCAAAGGATTAGGTGAGAAAAGGCATGTGGGATAGCTCAGCAAGGTTCCTGTTGCCATTATGACTATGAATTTTGGGGGCTGTAGGAGTCCACAGTCCAGTGGCTGAGAATCGGGAACACTGGTTTGAGCCCCACCTGTGCCCCTAACACCCAGGTAACCCTGAGAAGGTCAGCCCTCCTCTCTGGGTCTCCTTCCAGCTGTTGGTGCTAGAGTTCTGTCTTGGGCTGGGCTTGGGGCAGAGTGCTTACGCGGGGTACTCGGGCACACGGTCCTTGAAGGCAGGAAGCTCTGCCACATACTCGTTGTAGAGCCACTTGACCTTGAAGTGGAGGTTCATGTAGTCGGCACTCTTGCAGAGACGATGTTTGTCGTGCTCTGGATAGAGGAGGAAGGGGTGGCTCAGCTGAGAGGCTGCCCACTCTGGTCATCACTGGTGTCTGACTCAGGCATGAGAGTTCAGGGCACTCATGGCCTTGGAAGGGACCCTGAGGCACAGCTACTTGCTGTAGCCAGGCTGGCGGAATGGGGGTGGGGGACTCACCCTCCATGGCATACTTCATGTCTTGTGCAAACAGATTCCACATCACTTCGGCACTGATTTTACCCACATTCAGCTCCTGGGGAAACCTGGCAAAGGTCATAAAAGTATGCGACCTTGGCACATGGAAGCCAGATGGCACAGGCTGCTTTGTCCTTTCCTGCCCCAGAGGGCAGTGTGTGGCCGGGCAGAGGGATCTCGATTTAAGTTCCCTCATAGTCATTGACTTGCTGAATGATTCTGCACTGAGGCTCTGCTTCTCCCTGAGCCTCCACCCACCCCACCCACTCATTCACCCATCTCTCCATCCATTCATTCACCCATTCGTCCATCTAGCCACACATTCATTCACTCAGTCGTCTGTATATATATCCATTCATCCATCCATCCATCTATCCCTCCATCTATCCATCCATCCATCCATCCACTCATCCACCCATCTCTCCATCCATCCATCCATCCGCCCACTCATTCATCTATCCGTGAATCCATTATTCATCCATCCACCTCTTCAATCCATCCATCCAAATCCCTGATCTTAATTCCATATCTAAGTTACCAGCAGATGTTAGTGCCCCAAAGTTAGCACTGTAGCAGTCACCTTAGGGAGAAATAAAACACAATAGCTCATTCAGCTAACACACACGAAAACTCTACAGGCAGAGAACGGTGTTATAACACCAAGGTCAAGGATTCAGGTCCCCATACGTGCCAACAACCCCCAAAATAAAATTCTACACATAAATCCACCTCCTGTGCCTATATTCACACACAATTACCCAATACACAATATTGTATATTGATGTAAATTCCACAATTATACACATATACACAATTAAACCCATAGACCACAACTATACACAAAATTACATATATCCACACATGTTAAATATAATGCAATTTAAATGAAAAACATTTAGAAAAGTAACTAGAACATAGTAAATACTTAAGCAACACTATATATACATATATTTTTTCTTTTTTCTTTTTTTTTTTTTTTTTGGCAGCTGGCTGGTACAAGGATCCAAACCCATGAACTTGCTGTTATAAAGCTGTGCTCTAACCAACTGAGCTAACCCACCAGCCTTAACATTATTGTTATTTATGAAGCTACACACACACACACACACAATTATATACATATGTACACATTGTTATTCACACAAATCAACACACACAAAATACATGTCTGATTACAGCAGCGATTGTGTGCATACACAATTTTATGTTTACGTTGCAAATTATGCCCATAAAAGAATTTCACAGAGGCACAACAAACGGCCATTTGCCCCCACATACACATTTTATGCATAATTAGCCACAGTCACCTTTACACACAAGACACAAAGTTGTGCATGTGTGTGCATGCACACACAGGATGACCCCCAAATAATTAGTTACACAAACAGACGACTCACTGGTTGAGGCAGGGAGTGTAGGAATTCCTGTCCTCCTCGATGATGGACACTATGAGGGTGATCAGCTTGGACCAGAAGTCGAGGTTCTTGATGCTGGGGCCCTGTTCCTCTGGGGGAACTTCCCCCTTCTTGGCCTGAAAGGTGCAGTGGAGACGTTGATTATAAGGGTCCAGGGGTTAGTGCCTCAGTCACTTCGTTACTGAGGGGCAGGAGGTTGGTGAGGACTGGGCCACATTAACATGTGTATGGTTCAGGTAGGAGATCCGTGTGGAAAGGAACCAAACACACGTAGACTGGCTCAAACAGAGCTCATGTCAATGCAGCTGAAAAAAGCTGAATTAAGACTTTTTAATTCAATTCATAAAACTGAATGGAAATGAATGGGACTGAATTTAAATGAGCCCAACCCACTAAACCAAATGGAACTGAAATGAATGTAAATCAAGCCCACTTAGCTTAACGGAAGTCAGCTCTCCTGAGGGTTAATTCAATGGAACTGAACTTGGGCCTATTACATTGAAGGGAGTAGAATTAAACAATTGGATTGAATTAAACTCAGATGAACTCAATTGGAATTGAACCTCACCAACTTGTCCGAAATCAACATCAACCTAAATAAAAGTAATGAAAATAAATCGACTTGAACCCAAGTCACCCAACTCAACCCAACTTAATCTAACTCAACCCAAGTCAACCCAATCCACCTCTACCTACCTCGACCCAATCTAACATACTCAGGCCAATGCAACCCAACTTTAGCTAATGAATGGAAATGAGTGTGATCAACTGAAGAGAATCCAATTCAGCTCCAAACAATTGAAATCAACAGCACCTAATCCAACAACTCAGCTCATCCTAACTCAATCCAACTCAATCCGATCGAAAACAACTTGATTAACGGAAATTAATTCATTTGTACTCAAATTCAACTTAATCCAACTCAGTTCTCCTCACTAATTTGTCAAGAACAACTTTAACTTAAGTCAACCAAGTAGAAATAAATGGAACTAAACTGGTGATAATTCAACTAAACTCAACTCAATTTAATCCAGTTCATCTCAACCTAATTCGATGGAGTGACTGATTTCCACTCAAGTCAATTGAACGTAAAGAAACAATATGACTGGAGCATCACACACTGCACACAGGTATTGATATCCTGTACCCCACAGATATGTACAACCAACTATGCTTCAGTTAAAAAAGACCCAATACAATCAAGTTGACCTGAACACAGCTTATGGGTTATGTTCTGTCAGAAAGGAGATAGGGGCTGCCTCAGGCTCTCACTGCCTCCTGAGAGTCCCCCATCTAAGTACCAATCACCCTTGGTTGTAAATTTCCAGTCTGTACATCCTTCCCTCATAGAAGACTATAAGCTCCTTGAAACTTTACCCTTAAGCCTGGGTCATTATGTGTAGATAAACATTTACAGAATGATCTCAAACAAATCGACATGAAATGAACAAAACTGAAATCTACAAGAGAAATTCAGTTCAATGCCAATTCAGTGACTCTGTGCCAGGCATGCTGTTTTATGCCAAACTCAACTAAGCAACCAAATTTACTGAGCACCTACTGTATGCCCAGTGCTAAGCACTTAATTATATTTTATCTAAAGTTTGTATCTCATTAAATCTCCCCAATTGTGAGATATGGGTTGATAACCCCATTTTACAGAAGAAGATACTGAGGCTTGGGAAGGAGCAGAGCTGGGACTTGGGCCAGTTGCTGGATGGCATCCCTTGCTCCCTTCTGTCTCATCTGGGGTCCTCACCGGGTCTGTCTGGTACTCCCGGCTGTAGAGTTCATGACAGTTGTTAAAGATGTACTCGTAAGTTGAGTTGAGGCAGGCTTTCACGCAATCCTTCACCACCTGGCTGGCGCGGGGTGGGCTCTGGAGTTCCTGTACCTGCAGAGAGGGAGACAGGCATGGATGGGCATGGCTGGGACAGGACGTACCCAGGGAGTGGTTACAAGTTGTTCTAGGTTTAAGGAAATGTGGTAGCAGTATCAAGGCAGAAGGTCACCGAGAAAGGTACAATTCTCCAGGAAAAATTGTCACTTTTTCTGGGAGCTGGGAGTCCTGAGAAATCCCCCTTCGTGAGCTAATGGGACTGGGTCTCTTCTTCTACCTTCATCCGAAAGAAGGTGATGCTGGTGAGAAGGTCCACGGTGGATTTAAGGTCCTGGAGTCTCTCCGGGCTGCTGGCTGGGAAGTTATTCTGTTGAAAAAAAGAAGAGAGGTGGGGTTGTGTAAGAAGGCTGGGGGAAGATGGGAGACGGTGTTTTAGGTGGGATACAAGAGTCCCCAAATTTCAGGAGGTGGGCTGGGATTTATGAAAGCACCTCAAAGCAACCATGGGTCTGCTTGGATGCACCAAGCACATTGGGGCAGGTACTGTCCATATATGTGTACACATGTCAGAGGAGCAGATTCCACATGGTAGGATGGACCCTCTCATGCACATGTCTGCTGGCAGCTGTCCCCTCCAAGCACACACACATGCATGGGGGCAAGCAAATCCTCACACATGCACTTCTTACCCGGTACATGGAGAGGTCGATTCGCAGGGAGTTATGCAGCTGGTCCAGGAGTTTCACAAAGCGCTCTTTCTGAGGAGGCAGGGGAGGAGGGAGGATGGATGGAGGTGGAATTTGGTGGCCAACGGAAGCAGCTGAGGATGGCATCATAGTGTTTACTTGGCACTACATGCACCCCACCCACCGCTGAACTGAACCCTCTTTTAACATCCATTTCCACCCTATAGCATCTTACAGAGGGGTAAACTGAGGCTCAGAGAGGGGAAGTGACTGGTGCAAAGTCACATCCAGAATGGGGACCCAGGGGTCACACCAGGTCTGACCAGCACAGTGCTGGGCTCTCCCTCACCCTCCAGCCCCAGTCCCTAGGACTGACCCCAAAGTTGGAGGCGGCAAAGCGGTCGGAGGCAGACACATTGGTGGAGGCGGTGGTGTGTGCATAGTAGGCGTTGATGTTGGCAAGAAGGGTGCTCATGACGGCGGGCACGCCGGGGCACATGTACTTGGAGGAGAGGCAGGCAAAGTGGCTGGCGAGAGGGAGTGGGAGGCACTGGGCCCGGGGTCCAGACAGGATGGGCCGAGTCCCCCCCAAGACAACTCCAAGACAGCATCGGTGAGCAGCTTTCCCTCACCCCCAAACCATGGCCTGCCTGACCCTGTCCTCCGAGTTTCTCTGCATCTCTTCTCTGGCCCCACCTTTCTACTCATTGTTATCCCATCTGCTTCTAACTCTGGCTCTCTCGTCCCTGTTACTCCAGCTGTCAACAACAGTACTCAACCAATCTCCACAGGAATTCCACACCGCACCCCATGTCCACCCCAGCCTGCAGCCTCACGTCATGGCTTGGTAGATGGACTCGACGCCGTAGCGCATGGCAAACTCGTCCACAATTTCCTGAGCTGTCTCATCATAGTAAACCTTCCAGGCGTCATCGCCCTTGGCATCCGGGATCTTCACGACTCCGTTGTTCTGCACGTCCGTCACAAAGTGGAACAGATTCTGCCACCACGGGGGAGAAGGTGTTGTCATGCGGAGTGCAAGGAGGCACGGGGGGTCAGAGCTCTCAGGGTGGGGCAGCTTACATCACCTGTCTATTAATTCATTCATTTACTCTTTCATTCATCCATCCACCCACCCAGCCAGCCAGCTCCCCAAATTCATCCATACACTCATCCTTCATTTTAATAATCCAACCACACGTCCATCCATCCATCCCATATATCCACCCACAACTTAACCTGTCTATCCAATAATTCATCCTTCTACACAACCATCCATCAACTTATTTATCCATCTTCCCATCCATCCACCCATCCATCATCTGTCTGTCCACCCATAAACTCACCCATACATCTATCCAACTACTCCAAAATTAATGCACATGCTCATCCACACTTCCAGTAGTTCAACCACACATTCATCTGTCCATCCACCCACAAACCCATCCATCCATCCATCCATCCACCCACTCACTCAGCCATGCACCTACCCAAACATTCACCTGTCTACTCATCCTTTCTTCGAATAATTCAACCACACACCCATCCATCCCATCCATCTACCCGCAACTTAATTTAACCACCCAACAATTCATCCATCCACCCATCAATTTACCCATCCATCCCTCATCCATCTTTCTACCCATCTACCCACCTATCCATCTACCCAACAACCCCATATCCACCCATCCACTCATCGATACTTCCAATAGTTCAACCACACATCCATCCATCTGTCCACCTACCCGTTGTCCATCTATTTAGGCATCTGCCCACCAACTCATCTATCTGTCCATCCATGCACTCACCCATCCCTCCATCCAACTTTTTATCTACTGATCACTCATTCATCCACTCAATCATTCATGCATTCATTCAACAAACTAAGTTCTTAGTTTGGGGGGATAGAGTGCTCTCCAGGAGCCTCCAGGCAGCTGGAAGAGACAGACCCATACATCAACAGCCCAGCCCTGAGTGTTCAGGGCTGGGGCAGAAGGAAGGACCTGGAGATGAGTAGTGAGAGTCAGAGTGGAGGTCAGGGAGGGCCTCCCAGAGGAGAGGGCCCTGAAGATGGACCTTGATGGATGGGGAGGAATTTTCCAGGTATAGGGAATGGCAAGTAGAGGTGGTCTAAGAGGTCACAGTGAGCTTCGAAGTCCAGGCCAAACAGTGGCCCTCACCTCATGCAGGCACGTGTACTGGACGTGGTAGGGGGCCACCTTCTCCTCGCCTTTGATCTCTACGCTGATGTGTAATCGGATGGCACCTGACACTGCAGATTTGTCGGTTCGCTTGTCTGCATGGCAGAAAGGACGGCAGTGTCAGAACTTCCCACTGAAAATAACCCCGGGCTATTTTATTGTATGCACGTCTCTGTGACCCTCCCAGACTCCCTGAAATTAAGGCCCAGCTGTCTTTCTCCAGACTGGCTCACTAGGCTTGTGTTTCCCTTCTCAGACTAGAATTCCTTAGGCCCTGGCTCTCCCTTCCAACTAGGATCTCAGAACTTGCTCCTTCACTCACATTATTCCTGTGTCTGTGTCTCCCTCCTTAGACGAGCAGCTCCAGGCCCTACTTCTCTCCCAGACTGACCTTCCAGCCCTGCCTTCTCCAGCAGATCACACTCCTCAGACTCTACCCATTCTCTCAGACAGCCTTCCTGGCTTTGACCCTCTCTCCTCAGAACAGGATGCCCAGGTCTTGCTGCCTGCCTCCCCCATCGGACTGGGATATCTAGATTTCCCTCAACCAATCTAAGAGGTTCCTGGGCTCTGCTCACCCCTCTCAGACTGGCCTCTTACTATCCCTCCACACTGGACTCACACACCCTGCCTCCCCCATCAGGCTGGGCTCCCCTGATTCCACTCATTTTCTTTTTTTCTTTTTTTTTTTTTCCTTTTTGTCTTTTTTTGTGTCTGGCAACAGATTGCAACCCTCAGTGTCGCGCCCGTACCGGACCGGGACCGGCAACGGGATCGCAACCCTTGGCGCTGCGCCCGCACCTCGCTCAGCCAGTGAGCGGGAACCGGTCTGTATGTGGGATCCGAACCCTCGGCGGGAGCGCCACCGCACTCCCAAGCGGCGCACTGTAGCAGTGCGCCACCGGGCCAGCCCCTCACTCATTTTCTTAGACAGGGTTCTTGGGTCTGTAGCGCCCCTCTCAGATTAGGATTCCCAAAGAATACCTCTTTCCTTAGACTGGATTCTCAAAGCTCAATCTTCCTGCTTAGATTGGGTTCCTGATCTGTGCCTCTCTCCTCAGAGCAGGATTCCCAGGTCTGGGTTTCTGCCTCCCCCATGAGACTGGGAGATGGAGATTCTGTTCCTCCACTGCCCCCCAAAACCAAACCCAAACTAAGAGGCTCCTGGGCTCCACTCATGCTGTTAACCTGAATGTTGCCTGCTCGCATCAGATTAGGTTCCTTGACCAAATTGCTCCTGACACTGTGCCTCTCCCCTCCCTCTGGGGTCCCCACTCTGGCTGGCTCCCTGCCCCCCCACCCCCCCAGCAAGCCTTGCCCTCCGCAGCCCCCTCTCTCACCCAGGTTGTACCACACGTCCATCTCGCCGCTGAGCGTCCGCACCTCGATGATCGTCTGCCCCAGGAAGTCGTCAGATTCCCTCTTGAACCTCTGCTTCACGCGGGATTTGATGTCATCGTCCTCATCCCAGACACGCACCTTGATGCGGTCAGACGAGTTGTGACATTCACTGTGGGGGGAGTAGGAGGCAGGGCTGGGGTCATGTGGCCAGCATGGGGCCGGTCTTGGAGCCCTCCTTTGGCTGCCCCAGTGGGGAGCCCTGTTGGGGGTCAGGGGCCCAGACAGGCACTTACAAGTGGAAATTCTCTTCCCACACGGGATTGAGGTTCCCGTAGATGGTTTTCGTGCGTTTCTTGGTCTTCCCGACCTGGACTGTGACGTAAGGGTCACTGGATCCTGTCTTGTCCTTTGCCTGCAAGCCCTGGGCACAGACCACTGGAAGACACACAGGACAAACACAGTGGTGCACTCAAGGAGCGAGGCATGCCAAGAGCAGTCACAGCCACATGCTCCAGGCTGCTTACTGGAGACAACTGCAACATGGCCTGAGTACAACGACAGGGCACGGTGGACTTGCTAGAGAGTTAACAAGGATGGAGCCCTCAGCCGATGAAGGATGGGAAAGTACCCCAGCCCCTGGGGGGACACTCTCAGGTGTGAGCTCTACGCTGTTGCCCTGCGGTACCCAGAGGTGCTGAGCACCTGCTCATCAGGCTTCCTTCCCTGCCTCACATCCCCACCCTGCACGGGGGCTTTCTGGGGTCACTTCTGGGGTTACCCACGTGCTCAGGTCTGTCTAATCCAAAAAACGTTGGGCGTAGATAAACACCCCTTTGCCCTCACCCCTGCGTGGGACCACTCTAAAGTGCCTACTTAAAATGGCCCCCAGTGGTCCCAGGTGGGTCTGAGTCCCAGTCACCCACAGCATTGCCTGCACATTGGCATCCTCTTCAGGGCTCCTCAGGTCCCCATCCCTCGCCAGGGCTTTCTGGGGTCACCTCCCAGATAAACCATGTGCCCTCAACTCCTCTTCTTGGGGTCTCGTTCTGGGTGACACCAACCATGACACACCCAGAAAGAGTGTCGTGCACAAATGTTTCTAGGCATACATGCCCACGCATGAGCGCGCACACACGTGGACACGGACAGACACGGACGCACTCAAGTACCCGCAGGAAAAGGGAGGGACGGGGCCTGAGACGGAGCACAGGGAGCTGAGGAGGGCCCGTGGCCGCCCGCTGCGCTCACCGGTGATGCTGATCTTGGCCGACCACTTGGACGTGCCGTCCAGCACGCTCTGCTTGACGGCCTTCATCTGCTGCGTGTGCGCCGTCCTGGTCACAGCGAAGATCTCCTGGATGAGCTCGAAGATCTCGGGCTTGTTGCGCTCCCGGATCTTCATGCGGTCTTTGAGCACCATGATGATGTTCTGCGTCCGGTCCTCGGCCCCGTGCTTGGAGCTCTTCTCCGCAGCCCCTGCGGAGGCCCAATGGCCGTCACTGGCCAGGCGCGCTGCCCCGAGGCTCCACACAGGCGCCAGCGCCCCGCCCCCGACTCCAGAGCTGCCGTGGCTGCGGCCACGAGCACTTTAAGCTGGGGGGACTCAGTGAGTTACCCCCAGAAGCTAGAAATGCCAGAGTTTCCTCCCTGTTCTCTAAATGCCCTCTCTCCCCAGGCCTTTCACCCCTCAGCACTCTCCCCCTCTGTGAGCCCCGCCCCCTCTGAGTCCCCTCCCCCTGGCCCCCGTCCCTAGAACGGGTCCCCTCCCACCTCTGAGCCCCACACTTTCTGAGTCGCCTTCCTT
>NW_007750612.1:9130-9914 GCF_000696425.1 Galeopterus variegatus | reverse complement strand
AAGACACAAAGACAGAAAGACACACAGACGGACACAGTGACAGTCAGACACACAGGCAGACACATAGGAAGACAGACAGACACACAGAAACAGACAGACACCCAGACAGAAAGTAACAGAGACAGCTAAACACACGGTAACAACGGCACAAACAGAAAGACACAAAGACAGAAAGACACCCAGACAGAAAAAACATTGTCATATACACACAGTCAGACAGACACACAGACAGACACATAAACAGACAGACGCACAGACAGAAAGATTAAAAGATAGTAAGACACACAGACAGACACAAAGACAGACAGACACACAGGCAGACACATAGGAAGACAGACAGACACACAGAAACAGACAGACACCCAGACAGAAAGTAACACAGACAGATAAACACACGGTAACAACGGCACAAACAGAAAGACACAAAGACAGAAAGACACCCAGACAGAAAAATCATTGTCATATACACACCATCAGACAGACACACAGACAGACACATAAACAGACAGACGCACAGACAGAAAGATTAAAAGACAGAAAGACACACAGACAGACACATAAACAGACAGACGCACAGACAGAAAGATTAAAAGACAGAAAGACACACAGACGGACACAGTGACAGTCAGACACACAGGCAGACACACAGGCAGACAAACAGGCACACAGAAACAGACAGAGAAATAGAGACACAGACAGATAGACAGACAGACACACAGAGAGACAAAAAGACACAGAGACAGAAAGACAAAAAGACAGAAAACACATCGTCATATACCTGCTG
>NW_007750612.1:7614-8398 GCF_000696425.1 Galeopterus variegatus | reverse complement strand
CAGACAGAAAGTAACACAGACAGATAAACACACGGTAACAACGGCACAAACAGAAAGACACAAAGACAGAAAGACACCCAGACAGAAAAAACATTGTCATATACACACCGTCAGACAGACACACAGACAGACACATAAACAGACAGACGCACAGACAGAAAGATTAAAAGACAGAAAGACACACAGACGGACACAGTGACAGTCAGACACACAGGCAGACACACAGGCAGAAAAAAAGGCACAAAGAAACAGACAGAGAAATAGAGACACACACAGACACACAGACAGACACACAGAGAGACAAAAAGAAACAGACAGCAAGACACAAATACTGAAAACACATTGTCATAGAGACACACGGTCAGTCAGACACACAGACAGACGCACAGACAGACGCATGGACAGAAAGACACACATGCAGATGCACCGACAAACACACAAACACACAGAGAGCCACAGACACACACACAGACAGAAAGACACACAGACTCAATGTCATACAGACATAGAGACAGAATGTAAAACAGTCAGAGAGAAACACAGACAGACAGACACACAGAGAGACACAAGTGCACATATAGAAACAGACAGAAAGACAAACAGACAGACAGACACTCAGACAGACTCAATGTCAAACAGACACACAGACATAAAGTAACACAGACAGACAAACACACAGACACACAGACAGAAGACACAAACAGAAAGACAGAAAGGCAAAAAGACAGAAAACACATTGTCATATAGACACACGGTCAGACAGACACACAAACAGACAGATGCA
>NW_007750612.1:2694-5780 GCF_000696425.1 Galeopterus variegatus | reverse complement strand
AAGACAGTAAGACACACAGACAGACACAGAGACAGACAGACACACACGCAGACAGACAGACCCACAGACAGATAGAGACCCAGACAGATAGAGACACAGACAGACAGACAGACTGAAAGACACACAGGCAGAAAGACACAGAGACTGACAGACACACACACAGACAGACACACACACAGACAGAAAGACACAATCAAAAAGATACAAAGACTGAAAGACACCCAAACAGAAAACACATTGTCATATAGACACACGGTCAGACAGACACACAAACAGAAAGATGCACAGACAGATGCACGGACAGAAAGACACACAGACAGACAAAAGTACGAAAAGACACACAGACAGACAGAAAGACACACCGACAGAGAGAGTCACAGACAGACACACAAAGAGACATACACAGATAGAAAGACACATAGACAGACACACAGACGGAAAGATGCACAGACAGATAGATACAGACAGACAGACAGACAGAAAGAAACACCTACTGAAAGACACAGAGACTGACAGACACACACACAGACAGACACACACACCGAGAGACACACAGGAAGACACACATAAACAGACACCCAGACAAAAAGACAAACAGACAGACAGACTCACCGACAGAAAGACACACACAGAGACACACAGACACACACACAGAAAGACACAAACAGAAAGACACAAAGACAGAAAGACCCCCAGGCAGAAAAAACATTGTCATATACACACCGTCAGACAGACACACAGACAGACACACAAACAGACAGACGCACAGACAGGAAGATTAAAAGACAGTAAGACACACAGACAGACACAGTGACAGTCAGACACACAGGCAGACGCACAGGCAGACAAACACGCACACAGAAACAGACAGAGAGATAGAGACACTGACAGACAGACAGACAGAAAGACACAGTGAGAGAAAGACACTGAGACTGACAGACTCACACACACAGACACACGGACACACAGACAGAAAGACACAAAGACAGAAAGACACCCAAACAGAAAACATTTGTGTCTTTCAGATTGTGTCTTTCTGTCTGTCTGTCTGTGTGTCTTACTGTCTTTTTATCTTTCTGTCTGTGTGTCCGTGTGTCTGTGTGTGTGAGTCTGTCAGTCTCAGTGTCTTTCTCTCACTGTGTCTTTCTGTCTGTCTGTCTGTGTGTCTTACTGTCTTTTTATCTTTCTGTCTGTGTGTCCGTGTGTCTGTGTGTGTGAGTCTGTCAGTCTCAGTGTCTTTCTCTCACTGTGTCTTTCTGTCTGTCTGTCTGTGTGTCTTACTGTCTTTTTATCTTTCTGTCTGTGTGTCCGTGTGTCTGTGTGTGTGAGTCTGTCAGTCTCAGTGTCTTTCTCTCACTGTGTCTTTCTGTCTGTCTGTCTGTGTGTCTTACTGTCTTTTTATCTTTCTGTCTGTGTGTCCGTGTGTCTGTGTGTGTGAGTCTGTCAGTCTCAGTGTCTTTCTCTCACTGTGTCTTTCTGTCTGTCTGTCTGTGTGTCTTACTGTCTTTTTATCTTTCTGTCTGTGTGTCCGTGTGTCTGTGTGTGTGAGTCTGTCAGTCTCAGTGTCTTTCTCTCACTGTGTCTTTCTGTCTGTCTGTCTGTGTGTCTTACTGTCTTTTTATCTTTCTGTCTGTGTGTCCGTGTGTCTGTGTGTGTGAGTCTGTCAGTCTCAGTGTCTTTCTCTCACTGTGTCTTTCTGTCTGTCTGTCTGTGTGTCTTACTGTCTTTTTATCTTTCTGTCTGTGTGTCCGTGTGTCTGTGTGTGTGAGTCTGTCAGTCTCAGTGTCTTTCTCTCACTGTGTCTTTCTGTCTGTCTGTCTGTGTGTCTTACTGTCTTTTTATCTTTCTGTCTGTGTGTCCGTGTGTCTGTGTGTGTGAGTCTGTCAGTCTCAGTGTCTTTCTCTCACTGTGTCTTTCTGTCTGTCTGTCTGTGTGTCTTACTGTCTTTTTATCTTTCTGTCTGTGTGTCCGTGTGTCTGTGTGTGTGAGTCTGTCAGTCTCAGTGTCTTTCTCTCACTGTGTCTTTCTGTCTGTCTGTCTGTGTGTCTTACTGTCTTTTTATCTTTCTGTCTGTGTGTCCGTGTGTCTGTGTGTGTGAGTCTGTCAGTCTCAGTGTCTTTCTCTCACTGTGTCTTTCTGTCTGTCTGTCTGTGTGTCTTACTGTCTTTTTATCTTTCTGTCTGTGTGTCCGTGTGTCTGTGTGTGTGAGTCTGTCAGTCTCAGTGTCTTTCTCTCACTGTGTCTTTCTGTCTGTCTGTCTGTGTGTCTTACTGTCTTTTTATCTTTCTGTCTGTGTGTCCGTGTGTCTGTGTGTGTGAGTCTGTCAGTCTCAGTGTCTTTCTCTCACTGTGTCTTTCTGTCTGTCTGTCTGTGTGTCTTACTGTCTTTTTATCTTTCTGTCTGTGTGTCCGTGTGTCTGTGTGTGTGAGTCTGTCAGTCTCAGTGTCTTTCTCTCACTGTGTCTTTCTGTCTGTCTGTCTGTGTGTCTTACTGTCTTTTTATCTTTCTGTCTGTGTGTCCGTGTGTCTGTGTGTGTGAGTCTGTCAGTCTCAGTGTCTTTCTCTCACTGTGTCTTTCTGTCTGTCTGTCTGTGTGTCTTACTGTCTTTTTATCTTTCTGTCTGTGTGTCCGTGTGTCTGTGTGTGTGAGTCTGTCAGTCTCAGTGTCTTTCTCTCACTGTGTCTTTCTGTCTGTCTGTCTGTGTGTCTTTTCGTACTTTTGTCACACACAGACAGACACACAAACAGACAGACGCACAGACAGGAAGATTAAAAGACAGTAAGACACACAGACAGACACAGAGACAGACACACACGCAGACAGACAGACCCACAGACAGATAGAGACACAGACAGATAGAGACACAGACAGACAGACAGACAGAAAGACACACAGACAGAAAGATAAAAAGACAGTAAGACACACAGACAGACACAGAGACAGACAGATACACACGCAGACAGACCGACATACAGAAACAGACAGACACAGAGAAACAGACCGACACACTGTCAGATAGAGACAGAGACAGACTGACAGACAGAAAGACACACTGACTGAAAGACACAGAGAATGACAGACACATA
>NW_007750612.1:0-715 GCF_000696425.1 Galeopterus variegatus | reverse complement strand
ACACAGAGACGGACGCATGGACAGAAATTCACACATACAGACACAGCCACAGACAGACACACAGACAGAAAAACACACAGACAGACACACACAGAGAAAGATACACGGACAGAAAGACACACTGACAAACACGCCAACAGACATACACGCAGACAGACAGACTAACAGAGTGACAGAAACACAGAGGGACACACTCGCAGACATAGGAACAGACAGAAAGACAAACAGACAGACAGACAGCCACACACACACAGAGACAGAAAGACACACAGACTCAATGTCATGCAGACATACAGACAGAAAGTAACACAGTCAGAGAGACACACAGACAGACACACACACAGAATGACAGACACACAGAGTGACACACGTGCACAAATAGAAACAGACAGAAAGACAAACAGATAGACAGACACTCAGACAGACTCAATGTCATACAGACACACAGACAGAAAGTAACACAGACAGACAAACACACAGACACACAGACAGAAAGACACAAATAGAAAGACACCAAGACAGAAAGACACAAAGACAGAAAACAAATTGTCATTTAGACACACGGTCAGACAGACACACAATCAGACACACAAACAGACAGACTGAAGGACAGAGACACACACAGACAGACACACTGACAAACAGACACCCAGCCAGAAAGACACAGCCACAGACAAACAAGCAGACAGAAAGACACACAGACAGACAGACACAC
>NW_007750611.1:4874-9915 GCF_000696425.1 Galeopterus variegatus | reverse complement strand
GTCGGTAAAGGGCCATAATAATCATATACATTGTATATTGACAAAAAAAAAAAAAAAAAAAAAGGGACTAAGGCTATCCACTCAACCCCCATCCCTGAAGCAGTGGACGTGGTGATTATGGCTGATAGTCAGAATTCTAAATGAGAGACTCCACAAGGGTGCCCCTCTCCAGTGGAAGCTCTGTTGCATAGGGCTGCAGCACCTATGCAGCTGAAAATCAGTACTAAAGACAAGCTTTTGAAGCCAGGATATGGCAAGAATGGAAATATTCTCTTACCGGCCCCAACCTGCTTGCAACAGGAACAGACAGTACAATGGGAATGGCCTTGGAGAATAAAAGCTCCCCATATACACTGGGTAGGCCTAATAGGGCCTTGGAAAAAAGGATTAGAGGAAAGCTTGCAAGTTTCACCTTGGGTGACAAGTACCTGTCTCCTCAAGTAAAGGTAACATGGCCTGGAACAGATAAGTGCTCTATTCCAAAGGGCACATTTGTATTATGGCCAATTATGAGTTCCCCTATACTGTTACACGTAGAACTTACAGATCCAACAGTGTCAGCAGGTAAAGTATGGTATCATAAGCCAGATAAAAAACCTACTCCTGCTACCATCCTTTCTCAGGATGGCAAACTGGCATGTATCTTACCAGAGGGGTGAGAACTTCCCCTATTGGAACCAATAACTCTTCTGTCTTTTTGCCCATAGTGTTCTGGCTGCAGGCACTACACCAGGGTCGTGTGATTATCTACTGGAATATGCATTGAACTGCCCATCAGTATGACTGCAGGATTGCCATGGAGGATCACACCAATTTTGACTACTAACTAGACATATGCAGCTAATATTTAAAAGGACAGAACTACAATCCTTAAGGCATATCAAATGGACAATAGGTTATTTAAGTGTAAGAGTCATTTATCCTCACTAAGGAAACTTCGTGGAAGATTCCGAATACCATAGATTGTACAGCAAGGGACTCTGAAGGGGTGGATTATTGGAAAAATAGAATAATTTAATCAGGACCCCTCACCTTAGGTCCAGTTGGCGGTGGTGTGGCACATTCTTTATAAACGAGTTGTGTGTGGGTGGAGTTAGTGCTCATGCGTGGCACCACCACTTGGCTGGCATTGACTGCCTCAGGCGTCTGCCCCACATGGCCATGCTCTCAATCCTATGGCTCCAAGGATCTGTTTGCCAGTTACCTAGCTCATAGAACGTTGTGTAAGGGGTCTGGTTGCCCAGCCTGGTATGTGAAGGGTTTGTGACTCAGTCTGGACATCAGGCTTGAGGGGTCTGTAAGATCCAGACCCAGCCCTAGCTTGACAACTGGCCCAGTCAGCAGGATTACGGGCAGGTAAAATAGCTTGACAGTTATAAAACAAAATATGAATTATTCAGGTTTTACCCATGATTTAAATTAGGTATACTTCCTCTCTCTTTGAAAAAGCTCATAAGAATGGGTAATACTGGTATGTTTCTCATGAACATTTATGTAGGTTAAATCAGTATTTGACAAATTTGTGCTATATGAATCAGTAAAATTTGAAGCAGATCAGATGTGTCAAAGGACAAAATTACAATAAATTTAGTTAAAGATCTCATTTGGCTTTATTGTGATTCTAGAATTGGGCAACACATCATTTCATAAAATAGAGTAAGTATTCACACAAGCCGAGCAGAGAAGTTTGGTTTATAGACAGAAAAGGTCTGTCGAAAGAAGAAACAGGAGAAAAGTGGATTGTCATTTCAAAGTTACTTTTCTTGTAAGGTCAGGACAGGAGGAAAGAACGATAGAAATATAACTGACTAGTTAACATAGGGTTACTTCAGGCTATCTCTTTTGTGTAAGTATTGAACAGAGGGAGCTTTATTATCATGCCAATTAAATATTTAAACTGGCCTATTCAGGAAATTGGCTTTTATCTCTTTCTCCTGATTTCTCTGAAGGTCAGACCACAACCTAAGTGACACAGAACTTAGCAGGAGTGACTTCATTTTGATTTTTACTCTGGTCTTTTGTGGCCTATTGCAGCAACTTAGACCAAAACAATGGCTTCTTAAAATTTTTATTTAACAGGAATTACCAATATAGGTTTGCCAGCCTTTTATTTTGAAAAGTAAAGAAGAAACAACAATGTGAAGATAAACAACTATTCCCTATTATTACAGTAATTTATTTCTAAATAAAGGATGTAAATTTTTCAAAATTTATGTTGGCTACATATTTAGAATAAATAACTGATGTTCATAATATAGGACAGTTAGAAACTTTATGAAGTCAAATTTTTTTTAATATGCACTTAAAATTTGAAATAAAGGAAAAATACACTAATTTTTATAATAGCATATTGAAAAAATCACAGCATAAAATTTCACTTTATGGTCTATTATTGATACAGTAGGTGTCCTGACTCAAGTTGCTAAATATGGTGATCTGTTTCTTGCAGTGGAATGTATGGTACAGCACAGCATCCAACTTGCTTTTTACATTTCATTTTCACGGGATTAATAAAAAGTTCAGTTTTACATAGGTATTTTGAAAATTTGGGCAAGTACTACTCTCAAATTTATTTAATTAATTCAGAACATTTTAGAAAAACAGAGAAAATCTAAGATTCAAAACATTCTAGGCTACCTGTGCCACCTGATGGTGACATCATGCCTGGTGTATAGTTAGTGTTAACCAAAAGGAACACAAGATCCACTAGAGGGAAAAGGGAGACTTTATTTTGCAGGAAAGAAACAATGTTCAGATTGCAGAAACATAACCTCAACAGAGGGCCAAAACCAGATCAGGAGTTGGAGGGCTTATCAGGAGAAGAATAATTCTGTCCAGTTGGAGCTGCAGAGAGCCCTCAAGAATGAGCGAGAAGGTTTAGAAGGTTGATTACTGGCACCAGGTGGACTTGGTGAAGGTCAATGGAGAATTTTACCAGCTGCAGATGATTTCATTTTACCTTCCAGAGGTGGTTTCTACTTGATTATAGGAAAGAGAAACCTCATGGAGTTTAATGATTAATGTATGTATATTTTGCATGGGGATATTTGTCTAACCTCTCATCCTGCTATGGCCATTTCATAGATTTAGAGTGTCTTTTTGTAGCCGTGGAGAGCCCATCTTTATTTATCTACTGGGGTAAAAGTCAACGTTAGTGAGGACTTTATACAAAGGGATTCAGTGTGTGGTTAAACAGGTGACAACTTACATTGGCTGGAAAACAAAGAGAAGTGATTGCTCAACAAGGATTAGTTAAAAATTTAGATGAATTATTTACAATGGCTCCAATAGAGTCTACCTAAGTGTCCATCAATGGATGAATGAACAAAGAAAAATGTGGCATATATACACAATGGAGTATTATTATACTATTAAAAAAAAAAGAAATTCCTGCTATTTGGCGTATCATGGATGAACCTGGAGGACTTACACTAAGTGAAATAAACCAGACACTGAAAGACAAATACTGTATAATCTTACTTATATGTGAAATCTAAAAAAGTCAAATTCATAAAAGCAGAGAGTAGAAACGTGGTTGCAAGAGTCCGAGGGTGGGGAAATGGAGACATACTGGTCAAAGGTTTCAAGTTTTCAGTTTTAAGACAAATAAGTTCTGAGGATCTAATGTACAGCACGGTGCCTATAGTTAATAGTATTGTATTGTTTATTTGAAATTTGATAAACTAACAAAATTTTTTTTTCCTTTTTGTCTTTTTTCGTGACTGGCAACGGATCGCAACCCTCAGTGTCGCGCCCGTACCGGACCGGGACCAGCAACGGGATCACAACCCTCGGTGTTGCGCCCACACCTCGCTCAGCCAGTGAGCGGCTGGTCTGTATGTGGGATCCGAACCCTCGGCGGGAGCGCCGCCGCGCTCCCAAGCGGCGCACTGTAGCAGTGCGCCACCAGGCCGGCCCTAAACAAACAAATTTTAAGTGTCCTCACCACACACACATACACACACACACACACAAAATAGTATGTGTGGTGATGGGTGCGTTAATTAATTTGATTATGGTAATCAGCACACAATGTTTACACATATCAAATCACTACATTGCACACCTTAAATGTACACAATTTTTATTTGCCAAATTCATATTTTAAAGTTAAAATAAAGAGGAATGTTGAATCACTGAGCTGTAAAAGTTGTACCAAAAAACAAGTATTTGTTCAATGATGTGCAATAGTGAATTACTGAGTAAATGGAAGACTAGACCTAGATCAAGGGCACTCAATATGTGAGTTCCTTCTTGTCTGGGTGGAAGGGTGTGTTGGTTCCTCGTCACCGGGGACCAACAACACAGGGCGGGAAGGGACCCCGGACCAGCCGGCGGTAACCTCTTGTGGGGCTGAGCGGGATGATGAGTGTCGCAGGCCCGATCCCCTCTGCGCTTCGGCCGCGGGGACAAAGAAAGAACACCGAGCCAGGAGAGCGGTCAAAGCCGGAACTCTGTTTATTACAGCAAGCAGGGGTTTTTATAAGGTACCAGGGGCGGGGGAGCTCTTATCCAATAGGGAGTTGACACACTGCTACCCGGGAGGAGGGGTGAGGACAGGGCAGGTGGGAAAAAAGTGCAGAGTCACCGTATCCCGGAAGTTAGTTCTTTTAAGTTTTGAGTTCTCCGCTTAGGTTTCGGTTTCCCAGAATCAGCCCGAAGCAAGTTTAAAATGGCTGAGGTACTTTCCCAAAATGGCTGGCGGCCCGGGCGTAGCCCAACATCTCCCCCTTTTGTTTTTGTAAACCAGGGTGTGACCTCTGTCTTAGGTTGCCTTTATTTAAAGGTCTTACCCGTCGTTGAGTATCACACAGCCAGGTTTAAAAAGGATACGGCCCCTGTCTTAGGTTGCCCTTGCTTTGAGGGTCTTACCCGTCATTGAGTACCGTATAGCCGGATGGGCAGTTAGGGGTGTGGCCCCTGTCTTAGATTGCCTTTTACGTGAAGGTCTTACCCGTCATTGGGCACCACACTGCCAGCGGGAGAAGGGGGTGTACATTATTGATTGTACACATCTGTTTCTGGCATCGCCAACCTTTGG
>NW_007750611.1:0-443 GCF_000696425.1 Galeopterus variegatus | reverse complement strand
TTTGGTGCACTCCGGTGATCGGACTCTCGGTTGGGCCTTCCTCTAACTTTTTCCAGGCGGCGAAACCCGCTGCGCGTACTTGGTCCTGGTAAGGAGCGGGGATAGCGGCCTGTTGCAACCCTGAAGCATATTGGGCATCTTGGCCCGTGAGCATTCCCATAGTAATAGGAATAACGGGGTTGGCATGGTGGTTTCTTTCAGCCATTTGTTGGCACTCCTCTTTGTACAGGGCACTCCACTTAATGTATTGACTCCCAGGCAAAACAGCACGCGCCAAGGACCTCCAGTCCACCGCCGTACAGGGAAGGTGGGCTAAACCCTGGAGGATGGTCTCCATCCAGGGGGCATTGGGCCCATCCTCCATGAATGCCTTTTTTAATTTTTTAAGATCGCCGGGTTCCTAAGGGTACCAGGCGGCGGGATGATTCCCTCCCGGGTTAACA
>NW_007750610.1:9144-9915 GCF_000696425.1 Galeopterus variegatus | reverse complement strand
TTAACATCTTATCTATAGATGGCTAAAAAATCTCTGGGCCAATCTTCAGCTTGCATTTGCCTAATAAATATGAAAAACTATCATTATGATAACCAAGGATGTCATTATGAACCCAACGGACCACTTTGGTTTCTGTTCACTAACATAAACCACTCATGCTATATTCTCGACATCATCATTCTAAACAAGCATGAGAAGGGATGTTAACTGGACCATAGGGAAGAAAGAGACCAGATGAAAAGGTAAAGTCCACTTTAAGAAAATTGATACAATTTACCTCATTCACACCAACTCCTCTTGTGCGAGAACAGACACCTCCAAAGTAACTCAGGCTGCTTCTCTTATAGTGGAATATCACATGCCTTAAGGAAAAAAAAGTACTATTAGAAAATCAATGGAGTGACCATCATATAAACTCTTCCCAACACACGTCTACTTTCCTACACTGAATATCCCAAAACCATCTTCCTCCAAGAAATCAAAAACTGTATTTTAAATACCATTAAATTTATGTTGTCATAATTAACTTTAAATTTATGTTATGTTAAATAATTTCATTTGAGCAAGCATTAACTGAGCACCTACTAAGTACATAATCGAAAACACAAAAATAAACATACCATAGCCCTTGACTTTTTTCTAGCAGAGAATATCTAGTAGTTACACAAAATATTGCTGATTATTATAAATTGCTGATTAAAGACAGAGAGAAAAGAAAGTAAAGGGCAAAAGGAAAGGAAAGAATACTTTGGTTGGTTTCATTCCAGGACA
>NW_007750610.1:1506-8469 GCF_000696425.1 Galeopterus variegatus | reverse complement strand
TTCAACGGTTCACCTAAAAAGACTACATTTCCTAGCCTCTCTTGCAGTTAGGTGTGGCCACGTAACTACAATCTAGCAAATGACTGGTTGGTAAAATCGATGTGTGCAAGCTTTCAGATCTGCTTTATAAGAGTTGACTCTGCCTGCTGCCCATAATGAAGGCTGGGGCACCACAGCCATCTCGGGTTGCGAGTTGACCTTGAGGATGGAAGTCATGCATGTGCTCTGAAGGTAGATCTTACGGTTGTAGAACCAGCAGCATCCCAGCACGGGACATCTTCCCTCCATTTTTCTTATATAGCAGAAAGGGAAATCAATAGCAATCTTGCTCAAGGCACATTTTCTGATATATAACTTAACTGATACAATAAAAGGATAAAGATAAATGTCAAACCAAAGAGAACAATAAAAGCATAGATGGGTACACACGAGATGAGGTGCACGGCATCAGCATGCTGTTTGATTCGCTGCCGGTATTTGGAGAACTCGTGGAGCATCTGCACAGGGTTGGTGGTGATGTCAATATGATCCTTCTCAGTCCAGGTCTCTACAGCCACCAGGACAACCCTGGTATTGAGCTGCTCCTTGTAAATCTGAGGGTATACAACAGGACAGGTGCAGGAGGAAAACACTGGGTCAAACATGCACGATCAGTGAATCAGAGTCAGTGGAAGGACAGGACGGGAGAGGTGAGAGGAGAACATGGGGTCATAATTAGCTCATCACAGAGAATTTTCTTTTCATTTCTCTTTTCCAAGAGCAAAAAGAAAGAAAGAAAGAACAATCATACGCTTTGGTCTCATGTCACCAACTCTCCTATGGTATTTCAATCCCAAGATCAACACATTTAGCGGCCTGGCATCTCACTAGGGGATAGTAGGGATGTCAACACTCTGAAGTCAGCACGCAAATTGAAAACAGGTTCAGTAAAAGCACCCTTCTAAACCTCCTAGTTGGTAACAGGTTGGAGCCTGATATACTGGCTCTGAGTAAATACAGTGAAACCAATTATTCCTGCAGGATTGGAGTGGATCACTAAATCTTCAGACAAGCACTAAATAATATGGCTAGCTTACTCTTGGAGGCCATGTTATATGGGAACTAAAACACCACTGGGAAAGAATCACAGATCTGAGACCAAAGAGGAAAAAGCAGATTTCTGTCACCCATCTCACCATGGCCACAGGGTGGCATCAGTCACAATATTTAAATACCTTCCTGCTCTCTTTCTCTACTTGTGGCCCAGTAGCTAAATAATTCACACAATTAAGCAACTACAACGAATGCTATCATTCTGTACTTTTTTCAAGCTAATTAAGAAAACAATGGACAATCTTTGAACACACTGAAGAAGAGGTATATCATCGAGCCTAAATCAAACTGAGGCTATAATGACTATACAACAAAAGCGAGGTAAGTGTAATGTCTTTCAAAAATTAGTGGTCAACTTCAGAACTGCACATGGTAACCCAAAATAAAAATTACACTTTTGCAGGATGTGATTCTATTTAATCACGCTGAAATGACTGACACGGAGACGCTACCAAGTAATCAGCATTTGCAGGGGGAAAGATGTGTGTACGATTCTCTTTTCCATATTCACTTATAGTTTTCCTCTGACAAGACAGACAAGAGCTGAAATTAAAGAAAATTAATAAACTAGGTGGAATTTGGCTCTATGAGGTTCAATCCTAATTCTATGTGATATACTCTATGCACATCCACACATATTACACTTTTGACCAGCTGTGCCTACCAGCCACATAACATATGTTATAAGTATTTACATGATTGGAGGTTTGGGACTGTTTGAAAGGCAGAAAAGAAGGCAGTTCTTTGGAATAAATAAACACCATTTAGATGTTCAGCAATTTATAAATAGTTTTTTGTTTCCCAGTTAGGAGGAAACATACCAGATAAAAATATATTTAGCTGAACAGAATAGCACTATATTAGAATATATAAAGTAGTACGCTGTACTTAACTTCTGACTAGTCAAATTCAACCATTTTGGGGAACATAATGCATAATATCATGTCTATGGAGTTCCTACTCCATAAGAAGAAGGAAGAAAATCTTAACCATCATTCTCTGTAATTACAAAATGAGAGGAGAAAAACATATTGATATTAAAGATTTGTAGAGTTAGAAGTCTCTGTAAGGAGATATATATTTTATGGATTTAAATTAGTTTTATTTGGGGACTGCACTTAATTCTGTCATCTAGAAATAAAATCTGAAACAGTTCAATAATGGGAACACTAAGAAAATAAATTTGTGTCTTTTTAAAAATTTTTTTATTACCTATATTTTCCAAACATACTCTGCTTCAATCTATTAGTTCTTCTCTGCTAACACCATATATTTAAGAAAGGCTCAACTAGTTATTAACAAAGTCTCATTTGCCAAGTATAATATACACTCTTTTTGGTAACTAATTTTCTCTACTGTTTTTGTCCTCCATGGACTCTGGTGACAACAGGGTCTAGACATCACTTAGAAGCAATGCTAATGCATCTCTGGCATTCTGAGAATAATGCAATAGTCCCCTGAAGCTCTGATAGCACTACTCTTAGTGAAACAGACCATTTTATGATTTCTTAGCCAAAATGAGCTTAACAATTGCATTTTTACTTTTGCCCAAGACATAACTATAGTAACAAGTAAGCAAATAGAGACAGAGATATAAACCATTCCATCTGGGTAAAAATAGGTTCAAGAAAATTGGGTACTTACAGAATCTACAAGGTTGACCACAGACTTTGCAAAGTTGTTGGTATGTGCATGAGAAGAGCGATGCCTCTTATACTGGGGAGAAAAAAGGATATACAAATCACTGCAAAATAACAATTTAATAGTAAATTTCAAAATTCTGTAAAAGCAGAAATCTCATAGCAGTAGTAGAAATGGGGATTAAAAATAAAGAATTCAGTTTGTGCCATACTGGTGCTGTTCTTATTTTATTCTCTGTTAAGCAACAAAACTCTTGACTATCTAAAACACCCCACATTGTTCCAGGTAATGGAAAGGGCCTATAGAAATCTCCATGAGAAGTAATCTTACCTGCAAAGTAAGTTTTTAATTCAGTCTTAATTTCCACAAATTCAATCCTTTTGTTTTCACTGAAACATTTCACAACTTATAAAGGGCTCAGACCAAAAACTGTAGTCCCGATTGGACACCTTGAGGACTTAAAACTCAAGGCCATGCACGGATCAAGAACATTTCATAGGCAGCGCTTTAGACCTACATTTTTAGCAAGGAGTAGTATATTTTGCTCAATATGTCTCGATATGAGACATTTGAAAACTGAACATGGGAAGATCATGCCCTCTACTGGCCTGTGAGGCTATTGTTATTTTTACAACTCTAAGGAAAAAGAAAAACCTACATAAAACTTCTGATCCAGATTTGTACCTTAAGTTTTTGAAATTTGTCCTCAATTATAATTATTAAAAATAATGCATCTTTCATGAAGATTAAAAATATTTCTACATTGGAAAATCAAGATTTTTTTCCCCTTTGCCCACTTTCACCATAAAATTTGTCAGACCCTTCATTTTGTTCTCTTTCTACCCCCGTGACTATGTTTTTTAAACAAAGAATGTATGTCTCAAAGCTAACATATCTCATGTTTATTTTTTATAACACTGAGAACACAGATGATCCATCATAAATGTGCAATAAATTGATCGGTGTTGTGCGGTTAGCAGCATTCATTACTTCACAACTACTGATGTAACATTACTGTGATTGTTCATCTATTGCCACCACTGCCTATGCATCATGATCTGAACCAGACTGTCCTTTTGTGTTCTCTTAAACTTCAATGCATGCATATAACTGGGTCATAAAACATATTCATCTAAAAATGCTCAGGCATTTTTACAGGTTTTTTAAACTTAGCATAAAGAAGTTTGTGAAAATAGCTCAATATTTTCAGTTGCCTAGGAAATTCCACAAGCTGAAAAATTTCAAAGATAGCTTCAAGAGTAAAAGAAAAAGTCTCGACATTAAGTTCCTCTGGGGTGATAAAAATGTTTTACCTAGATAGTGGTAACAATTACACAACTTTGTGAAGGTACCCAACACCACTGAACTGTAGACTAAGAAGAAAGGGAAAATATGAGCTGATACCTATTTTAATGCAGTGGTGTTATGTACTTATTAAGATGAATTTTATTTTGTTCCTGAATATTTGGAGACTTCTTTTTCCAGTATAATGATGATGAAAAACATGATGTGCAGGTTTAAAATAATAAAACGGGGTCTTTTTAAAGTCTATCCAAGGCTGATTAGTTAGCTCAGTTGGTTAGAGTGTAGCCTTGTAACACCAGGGTCAAGGGTTTGGTTCCCTACACCAGCCAGCCACCATACATACATACGTACATATGTACATACATAAATAAAGTTGATCAAAATGTGATAAGTTTTTCATTTATTTCATATTTGTAATTTTCAAGTCTCTGAGTTTCTCTTTAGAAAGATCACTCTGCCTGCTGTGTCGGAGTGAATTAGAAAGGGTCAAAAATGAAAACAGAGAGAGCAGATGGGAAACTATTGCAATAGCCCAGGTAAGAGACAATTGAGGCCAAACAAGTGTAGAGAGAAGTGTGTGGATTCAACAAACATCATGAAGTTAGAGCTCCCAACACTTGCTAACATACAGGATGTGGACAGTGGAGAAAAAGAATAAACGATGACTCTTAGGCTTTGAACTTGAATAGATGGGAGACAGTGGTACCTTTTAAAAATAATGAGAAAGACCAGGGGAAGAGGAGTTTAGGTCTAGGAACTAAGAGTTCTGATTTACACATTTTAAATACGAGATGCCTATTCAATATTGAAGTTGAGATGTCAAATAGGTGGCGGTGAATATATGAGTATGGAACTCGAAAGGCTAGAGCTATCATGTAGGGAGTAATGAATTTAAACTCACGATACTATTTAAAGACTTAAGACTGGATGCTGTCATTTAGAGAGAGATTATAGAAGGAAAAGAGAGCCCTGAAGCAAGCCATGGGGCACTCCCATAATTCGGGAGGCCAGATTTAAAGACTTAGAAGAGACAGCCAGTGAGGTGGGAGAGCTGTTGTGTCACCGAAGCTGAGAGATGAAGAAAATGTTTCAAAAAAGAGAATAATCAGCTGTGTCCAATGTTGTTGAGAAAGTAACATAAGTACAGAACAGTGACCACTACATTTATTAACCTGCAGTGCCATTTAATTGAGCGTCTAGGATTTATTGGGAACTGTGATGTGTTTCTCCTACAACAAATATTTGCTCCTCACAATTCTATGATGTAGGTTTTATTATACCTGAATAACTCATCCAAGATCACACAGCTGAAGTTCAAAGCCTATTCTAGATTGAGATAGGAGATAAACTTGTTCAGTTAACAATTCTAATTAAATAGTTTAAGTATATTCCTAACAAATCATGATTATTGATGATAACACAACTTGTTAAGAGCATACAAAATATAGTGGTTTTTAAGTAAGGAAAACCAAATGAGGTCTAAATTTAAAAATATTTGAGTTATCACGTTTGGACTTATTGACTCTTATGAGTACTTAAGAATATAGCAAAAATGTAAACAAAACATTTGCTTTTCACGGACTTTAAAATATCTTAACCAGCTTTCTATTAAAATAAGGTTTTAATATTTATTTTTAGCTTAAGCAGCTCAAAGAAATGTTCACAGACTCTTATCAAGGCTATAATTGGCTTGCAAATTAGGTTCCATCAGCCAGGTACTAAAGGTATTTTCTACAAAATTGAGGGATTTTTTCTTTTCTAATTGAAAGCCACTGATAATTGTGATGCCTTTTCAAAATGAGGCATCTGCATTTTTTCAGGCAGTGGACATTAGGTTACTCTGAGTTAAAGAGGTAGGCTTGAATACAAATACAGGCAAAATGCTTCTATTTCCTGCATGAATGAGAATTGATTTTGCATATAAGAAAAATGTGTAATCTCCATTTATGATAAACTTTACTTTCATATTTCCTGATCACCAAAAACAATTTACATTTAAACTGGCAAATTTGCTTTTCCTTCCTAAACAAATGCGGTCCTTAAGAAAATTGCCTTTTGAAAAAAATTAAAACTAGAGTTGGATTTTCTACTCAAAGGCGACAGTTATCAAAATAACCGTGCTTCCTCACATAGTGTAAAGACTATAAAAAGAGCACTCTCAAAAGGATGATTATTCCAAAACCCAACAGACAATCTCCAAATATTAAAACATAGGTATATTAATTATTCTAGTTCAGTTTGACTTTCAACATGTGAATTTAAACATGATCCATGTTCTGATTAACTAAATATTTGTGGCAATAGAATTAAAAAACTAGAGCGCTGCTGCCATGGCCATGGCCATGGCCCACCAGGTGAGAGGAGCATGTGGAGTATTTGGGGGGAGATCGCTCCCATCCTGGCCAGCTCACCCCCTCCTGCCCCTACTCCAGCCACCACTCGAGGCCTTGGCCCAGGAGGGCAAGTGTGACTAGAAAAAGGAATCACATTAACTGGTAACAATCACTTAATGCCAGTAGATAGAATAACAGGTGAAGATTTTTGGATGTTTTTTTAGAATTTTAAAGAATCATCCATATATTGATGAAACAATGTAATCTCATTTACTTAAACCTTATGTCTAATAACATTGGGCACAAAAGTGAAGAACTGATTGCTAAAGCACTATGCATGAAAACAACTCTGAAATACCAAAGAACAACTGGAGATGAGACTGAAAACAAAGGTGGAATGTTTTTTGCTGCAATGCTGAAAATTAATTCATCCTTAAAGAAATTAGATCTGGGTGACTGTGATCTGGGAATGCAAAGCATGATGACGTTTGCTACAGTACTAACGCAAACCCAAGCACTTAAGAAAATAAACCTAAACCAATCTATACTGTACGGTGAGAAGAGTCCACAGTCCATCTAGGCCAAATGTTAA
>NW_007750610.1:0-564 GCF_000696425.1 Galeopterus variegatus | reverse complement strand
ACATGTGTGGCATGCTCAGACATAATTCAAATGGGTCACTTAAAAGCAGACAATACAGATACGGAGCCATTTGCGGTGGGTGGATGGACGTGTGTATCTTACAGAAGTCTCCAATGGCCTTAAAGAGCATTATTATCGGACACCAATGTACGGAGAAGCGTACAGCCAATCGTCTAATGCAGGTTTTGCTCTTGTTCCAGTAGGTCAACATCTATGAAAACCAAGTTCTAAAATAACTGTCAGACATTTATCTTATTACTTTCACAGAGATTAATATTTTATAGCCTATTAAATTTTTTCTGTTATAAATTAGAATGTTACTTTTGTCAAATGTGTAAAAGATAGGACTATATTCTTCGTCTGACTATCCACTGTCAAAAAAAAAATCAAAAACTATCTTCACCTCATATAAAGCATATCTCAGAAAAGGATTTTCCTCAATTCTCAAAAAAAAAAAATTCTTATAAAATGACACACTTACTTGGGACTATTATGGACTAGATGTAACCTGGTCTTAAAAGGAATATACTTATTTCTATTAGCCTAGAACTAATATTTCTTTAA
>NW_007750609.1:8650-9916 GCF_000696425.1 Galeopterus variegatus | reverse complement strand
CAGGCATTTTCTGGGGATACTCTGCCCCATGCCTCTTGTTCCCTTTGTATAGGGGGATGTCTTAGGACGGTGTCCCTTCTCTTAACCTGCAAAGTCAGGCCAGGCTTTGAGAGCCTCCTGGTTATTTTACACCCTAGAGTGATCCCGCAAACTATTCAAGGTTGTGTGCCCTCTTCCAGTCCCACAGAATTAAGCTGGTTTCTGATATTCACATTCTGTCTGAGGGGGTTGCAAGTGCCTTCTGTGTTGGCTCATGCTTGCTATCTTGAAGGTGTGTGCAGGCTGCTAGGGACACACATCAGCCAGTCATGGTACTGCAAGTGAGGTATCCAATGGGTTCATGAACGGATCTCTTGGTGCATTCTATGGGTCAATCAGCAGGATTCGCAGCCTGGTTTTGAGTTCTGTGTGGTGGCTGCCATGAGCTCCTTCATCTTCCCCTTCTTCTGGCTCCCTCCCAAACTATTCATCTGTGCAGATGCCCTCAGTGATCTGAGTGGGAAGAGGTTAAAGTGGGCCTTTGGGGCATTATACACTGAGGCTGGGAAGGCCAGGGCTCACTCCTGTAGCACTTTCTTGTCTGAGACAAACTGAACGCTTTGGGGGCTCTCCTGGCACTAAGCAATGCTGCCTTGAGAGAGGGTTGATGGGAATAAATTCAATCTGTTACTCTTACCATCTTCAATCATGTACTGTGTAGTGTTTTGCTTGAATGGGTGCTGGAATCTCCTCCCGGGAAGTTTGGATTCTCATAGTGTATTTCGGTTCATAGATGGTGGTGATGACTTATGCTTCTGTGAGAGTGTGAAGTCCAATTTCAGCTATTCCACCATCCTGATGACATCACTCCTCCTGCTTGGGGTTTTAATTGTGAATATTTTTATTAGAAAAGATTTAAAATATTTTCAAAACTGATCAAAATTTGATGCCATGTCTTTTAGTCCATTTTGTGTTGTTATAAAAGAATACCTGAAACTGTAATTTATAAAGAACAGAGGTTTATTTGAGTCACGACTCAGAGACAGCTGCCTCTGGCATGGGCCTCAGGCTGCTTCTACTCATGGCAGAAAGTGGCAGCAACCGGGAGTACAAGCAGATGACATGGCGAGAGGACGCAAGAGAGAGAGTGAGAGGGGAGGTGCCAGGGTCTTTTAAACATCCAGCTCTCACAGAAACTAATGGAGCGAGATCTTACTTAGGCCCCCGCCCCCTCGGGAAAGCAGTAATCCATTCATGATGATCCACCCTCATGAACCAGCTTCCGAC
>NW_007750609.1:6090-7618 GCF_000696425.1 Galeopterus variegatus | reverse complement strand
GGGGGCAACACTGAGGGTTGCGATCCGTTGCCGGACACGGAAAAAAAGACAAAAGACAAAAAAAAAAAAAAAAAAAGTCTCATGTGAGACAAAAGGCAAAACTCCTTCCACCTTTGAACCTGTAAAAATCAAAACCAAATTTATCAACTGCCAAGATACAATGGCAGAACAGATATTGGGTACACATTCCCATTCCAAAGGGGAGGAATAGACCAGAAGGAAGGAGAAACATGTCCCAAAGAAGTCCAAGACCCAGCAGGGCAGACACTATGTCTTGAAGCTCCCAAATAATCTTCTTTGATTCTAAGACCTGCATCCTGGGCACAATTGGGCATCTGGGCCCCCAAAGCCTCAGGCAGCTTCACTTCCACAACTCTGCCAGACACATCCCACTGGGCTGCTCTGGTGCTTGCAACTATTCCAGGCCTGCATTGCATGTTGGCAGTGTCCCTACAGTTCTGGAGTACTGGCAGCAGCCTCACCACCTGGGCTCTACTAGACATTTCCCTCGTAGGGGATGTCTGTTGGGGCTCCGACTCCACCTTCTTGCTCAGCCTTGCTCTCATAGATGGTATCTGCAGCGGCTCCATCCCTGAGGCAGCTCCTTGCCTGGGTCCCCAGGCTGTTCCATATATCCTCTGAAATCTGGGTGGGGGCTGCCACACCTCCACTGCTCTCATTCTGCTGGCCTGCAGACTTAACACCAAATGGACGCTGTGATGGCTTCCAGCTTGTGCTCTCCAGAGCTGCTACATGAACCACACATGTGGCCACTTGTAGCAGGGCTGCTCCATCCAGAGAAGGTGGGATGCAGGGAGCAGTGCACCCCAGGTCTATCCTCTCAGAAAACATAGTCCTTCTAGGCCTCAGGATCTGTGATGGGAGGGGCCTGACCTTCCAGTCTTGAGAGAGGGTTGATGCTGTCAGGGCCTTTCTCCCATTGTCTTGGCTACAAGCATTTGGCTGCCTCACCACCAAGATAAGTTCTTTAGCAACCAGTTTATCTGCTTCACCCTTGCACTTTTCTCATAGTCTCAACTTCTCTACCACATGACCACACTGAAAATTTTACAAATCTTTACATTCTGCTTCCTTTTTCAATCCAGGCTTTAGGGCAGAGCCCATGGCGCACTCGGGAGAGTGCGGCAGTGGGAGTGCAGCGACGCTCCCACCGCGGATTCGGATCCTATATAGGAATGGCTGGTGCGCTCACTGGCTCAGCGTGGTGTGGATGACACCAAGCCAAGGGTTGCAATCCCCTTACCCGTCACAAAAAAGACAAAAAATTAAAATTAAAAATATATAATATGAATCCTGGCTTTACATCATGCTTTTTGTGCCATATCTCAGAGTAGGCTGTTAAAAGTAACCAAGCAGCTTCCTTAATGCTTTGCTGCTTGGAAATTTTCTCTGCCAAACATTCTGTTTGACAAGTCCATTTTTTCTTTTTAATTTAAATTTTTATTTTGTCGATATAAAATGTGGTTACTTATTATGGCCCATCACCGAAACCTCCCTCCCTCCTCCC
>NW_007750609.1:2817-3384 GCF_000696425.1 Galeopterus variegatus | reverse complement strand
TTGCTGTTTGTTTTCTGTGTTTGTTGGTTCCTTAGGTTGTAGATAATGTTTTCGTTTGTTTCTTTTCATGATTGTCATTTTTAATATACTATTGGGTTTTGGTTTTACTTGGGTTTTTATGTCCATGGTAGTTATTTTTCAGGAATCAGACCCAGTACTCCCTTGAGAATTTCTTGTAAGGGTGGTCATGTGGTGGTGAATTCCTGCAGTTTTTGTTTGTCTGAGAAATACACTATTTGCCCTTCATTTCGGAATTGCAGCCTTGCAGGGTAGAATATTCTTGGCTGGCAATATTTGTCTTTGAGTATTTTGAATATATCATCCCATTCCTTTCTAGCTTTTAGAAAAGTCTGATGTTAGCCTGATTGGGGCTCCCTTATAGGTGATTTGACGCTTCTCTCTTGCAGCTTTTAAGATTCTGTCTTTGTCTTTGAGTTTTGCCAATTTGACTATAACAAGTCTTGGAGAAGACCTTTTTGGATTGAATACGTTTGGAGTTCATTGAGCTTCCTGGATCTGAAGATCTTTGATTTTTCCTATGCCTGGGAAGTTTTCTGTCACTATTTT
>NW_007750609.1:0-1635 GCF_000696425.1 Galeopterus variegatus | reverse complement strand
CTTGTATCTCATTCAGTTTCTTTACAATTATCACTCAAAATTCCTTGTCATTCATTTCAAGAGCTTCCTGTTCTATAGGATCTACCATTTCAGATTTATTGACTTTTGGTGGTGAACTTTCTTTGTTTTTTGTATTTCTGGTTTCTTTTTTTTATTATGTTTATTCATTTTGGCTGTTGGTTTCACAGTGCACATGTTTGACTCTATTGGCTAACTAAGGTGTGGCTTTGTTTGTCAATTTGGTATGGCTACCTCTGTGACTGCTCAATTGGCCTCTAGTGTCTTGTGTGTGTGGTTGCCTCGGGTCTTGGGCCTCTCCAGAGAGCCACCTCTCTGGTTAGCTTGGACTGTGCTGGGCTGCTGGATCATGCATTGGCGGCCCCACAGGGTGTGTGTTTTCTGCCGAGTCTCCGCCTCCCTAGCCAGACGTCTCCCCACTCTGTGCGCACTAGGTGGGGTTGTTGGATCTTGGAGAGGCAGCCTGCAGGGTGTTTGTATTCTGCCAAATCTCTGCCTCCCTAGCCAGACATCTCCCCATTCTGTGTGCACTAGGCGGGGCTGTTGGACCTCACAGAGGTGGCCTGCAGGGTGTGTGTTTTCTGCTGAGTCTCTGCCTCCCTAGCTGGATGCCTTCCTGCTCTGTGCACTCTAGACTGGGGTGGGATGTGTCTTCTGCTACCCTCATCTATCTGCCAGGCATTCAAGCCCCTGGTCGGCACCGCACCTCCCAGGAAGACTTTCAGGTTTCTGCTAGGCACAGCCGACCGGTAGCTCTGGGTGCATTTGTAGCAGTGTATAGGGCTTTGCTGGGACTTATCACCTTCCTCCTGGTATTGCAGTTATCTGTGTACTTGTCTTATCTCCCACACCGGAGCGTGAGCTCCTCAGGGAGGAGCCCGCAGCACACAGTTCCTCTTTGATTCCCCCCGGCACGGACAGACTCCAACACCTGCCCACAGTCAGCTTGCTGGCAGGTTCAAGCAAGCTTGGGAGCACTCCAATCACACTTTTCCTAACCATAAATCGGTTAGGTATTTTTCTGAACTGATGGCCACAGAGATGGTATCTGCCTCCTGGTAACAGGAAGTTTATCGGGGGCCACAGCCCAGGGTGCAGTGGAGTGACAATTGGCTTGGCCTGTTCTTCCCTGTCCCTCTGCCGCTGGCCAGGGGCTCCCCACGACACCAGCCCTGCCAAAGAACCATGGGGGAAGTGGGATGTGAGGCAGGTCCACAGGCCCCGGGAGGCCCAGCGCTGGAGCAAGGAAGTGGGAAGGCTCAGGGAGGAGCCGAGCTGGGCAAGGAGGGGAGGCCTGGCCGAGCCGGCCGGCACCTCCCTGAACTGAGAAAATGGAGGCAGCCCTGGTCCCGTGACTGGCCTAGTGGGACAGGCGGATGCTGGATGGGCGTCTGCCCTGCAAGCAGGGCCGGGTTGGAGGTCAATCTCAGAGCTGGGTCAGCTCAGCAGCTCCCTTTCCATTTCCACATCATCCTAGCTGCCGCCACCTCGGACTGCTCACGCGGTCCTGCGGCACAGCCTGGGCACTCCCAGGAATCTTCTTTAATGTTGGCCCGAAACCTCAAATCCTTAGTTGCTTTTTCATAGTTGTAGATTAGTTGATCAAAGACTTACTCT
>NW_007750608.1:6251-9916 GCF_000696425.1 Galeopterus variegatus | reverse complement strand
CTGGCATGCTTCACTCCGCCTCTGCGCAGTCCTTTGCTGGCTTTCCTGGCCTTTGTTGTCCAATTTGCCCATTTTTTAATTGGGTTACTTGTTTTTTGTTGTAAAGATGTTTCAGTTCCTTTATTCTGGATATTAATCCTTTGTCAGATGTATATTTTGCAAATATTTTCTGCCACTCTGTTGGTTGTCTTTTAACTCCGTTAATTCTTTCTTTTTGCTGTGCAGAAGCTTTTTAGTTTGATATAATCCCATTTGTTTATTTTTCCTCTGGTTGCCTGTGCTTTTGGGGTTGTATTCATGAAGTCTGTGTCCAGTCCTACTTCCCGAAGTGTTTTTCCTATGTTTTCTTTAAGAAGTTTTATTGTTTCAGGGTGTATATTTAATTTTTAATCCATTTTGAGTTGATTTCGGTATACGGTGAGAGGTATGGGTCTAGTTTCATTCTCCTGCATATTGATATCCAGTTCTCCCAGCACCATTTACTGAAGAGGCAGTCTCTTCCCCAGTGTATAGGCTTGGTGCCTTTGTCAAATATCAGATGGCTGTAGGCGTGTGGGTTGTTTTCTGGATTCTCTATTCTATTCCATTGATCTGTATGTCTGTTTTTATGCCAGTACCATGCTGTTTTGGTTATTATAGCTTTGTAGTATACTTTAAAGTCAGGTAGAGTTATGCCTCCAGCTTTATTTTTTTGCTTTGGCCATGTGTAGTCTTTTGTTATTCCATATAAATGTCTGGATAGTTTTTTCCATTTCTGAGAATAATGTCATTGGAATTTTGATGGGGATTGCATTGAATTCGTATATTGCTTTGGGCAGTATGGACATTTTCACAATGTTGATTCTTCCAATCCAAGAGCATGGGATATTTTTCCATCTTCTTGTGTCCTCTTTAATTTCTCTCAACAGTGCTTTGTAGTTCTCATTATAGAGATTTTTCACATCATTGGTTAACTCTATTCCTAAGTATTTAATTTTTTTTTGTGGCTATTGTAAATGGGCTAGCTTTCTTGATTTCTTTTTCTGCATGTTCACTATTGTAGAATAGAAATGCTGCTGATTTTTGTGTGTTGATTTTGTATCCTGCAACTTTGCTAAAATCATTTATCAACTCCAAGAGTATTTTTGTAGAGGCTTTGGGCTGTTCAATATAGGATCATGTCATCTGCAAACAGGGACAGTTTGACTTCATCTTTTCCAATCTGGATGCCTTTTATCTCCTTCTCTTCTCTGATTGCTCTGGCTAGTACTTCCAACACTGTATTGAATAGGAGTGGTGAGAGTGAGCATCCTTGTCTAGTTCCTGGTCAGATATTGGCAGTGGGTTTATCATATATTGCTTTAATTATGTTGAGATACTTTCTGTCTATACCTAACTTGGAGAGAACCTTTATCATGAATGAGTGTTGAATTTTGTCAAATGCTTTTTTGGCATCTAAAGATATGATCATATGGTCCTTGTGTTTGATTTTATTGATATGGTGTATCACATTTATTGATTTGCATATGTCGAACCAACCTTGCATCCCTGGGATGAATCCCACTTGATCATAGCGTATAATTTTGCGTATGTGTTGCTGTATTCTGTTAGCTAGTACTTTATTGAGGATTTTTGCATCTATATTTTATGAAGGATATTGGCCTGTAGTTTTCATTTTTTATTCTATCTTTATCTGGTTTTGGTATCAGGGTGATGTTTGCTTCATAGAATGAGTTTGGGAGAATTGCCTCTGTTTCAATCTTTTGGAATAGTTTGTAGAGAATCCGTGTCAATTCCTCTTTGAAGGTTTGGTAGAATTCTGCAGTGAACCCATCTGGTCCTGGGCTTTTCTTTGTTGAGAGCCTTCTGATAACAGCTTCAATTTCTTTTATTGTTATTGGTCTGTGCAGATTTTCTACATCTTCTTGGCTTAGTTTTGGTAGTTTGTGTGTGTCCAGAAGTTTATCAGTTTCCTCCAGATATTCAAATTTGTTGGCATATAGTTGTTTATAGTAATCACTAATGATTTCTTGTATTTCTAAGGTATCAGTTGTAATATCACCGTTTTCATTTCTAGTTTTTGTTATTTGGGTCTTCTCTATTCTTTTCTTAGTTAGCTATGCTAATGGTTTGTCAATTTTATTTATCTTTTCAGAAAGCCAACTTATAGATTCATTGATCTTTTGTATCATTTTGGGGGTTTCAATTTCATTAAGTTCTGCTCTAGATCTTAATGATTTCTTTCTGTCTGCTAACTTTGGGTTTGGATTGTTCTTGTTTTTCTAGTTCTTTAAGATGAAGTGTTAGGTTGTTCACTTGACATCTTTCCAGTCTTCTGAAGTAAGCATTTAATGTGATAAATTTCCCCCTTAGTACTGCTTTTGCAGTATCCCACAGGTTTTGGTATGATGTATAATTGTTTTCATTAGTTTCAATAAATTTTTTGATTTTCTGCTTGATTTCTTCTTGAACCCATATGTCATTAATTAGAATGTTGTTTAATTTCTAAGTGTATAGTTTCCAGAATTTCATTTGTTATTGATTTCTAATTTTAATCCATTGTGATCTGAAGAAATACATGGGATAATTCCAATTTTTTTGAATTTGTTGAGACTTGATTTGTGACCTAACATATGATCTATCCTGGAGAATGATTCATGTGCTGATGAGAAGAATGAATATTCTGAGGTTGTTGGATGGAATGTTCTGTAGATATGTGCCAAGTCCAATTGATTTAGAGTGTTGTTTGGATCTTGTGTTTCTCTACTGATTCTTTGCCTAGATGATCTGTCCAATATTGATAGTGTGGTGTTCAGGCCCCCTGCTATTATGGTATTAGTGTCTATTTCCTTCTTTAGGTCTAATAGAGTTTGCTTTATAAATCTGGCTGCTCCAATATTGGGTGCATATATATTTATGATTGTTATGTCTTCTTGATGGATAAATCCTTTTATCATTATGTAGTGGCCTTCTTTTTCTCTTTTTATGGTTTTTAGTTTAAAGTCTATTTTTATCAGATATGAGAATAGCTACGCTGGCTCGTTTTTCCTTTCTATTTGTATGCTATATCTTTTTCCATCCTTTCACTCTTAGTCTATGTGTGTCTTTATAGGTGAGGTAGGCCTCTTGAAGGCAGCATATACTTGGGTCCACCTGTTTAATCCAGTCAGTCAGTCTGTGTCTTTTGAGTGCGGAATTTAATCTTTTTACATTACAAGTTGTTATCGAAAAGTGTTGATTTACTCCCAGCATTTTATTTGTTTTTGTATGGCTGTCTTAAGTGTCTTTTGTTCCTTTCTTTCTGATTTACTGTTTGTCTTCTGTGTTTGTTGGTTTCTTGGGTGGTAAACTTTCTTTTTTTCCCTCTCTTCATTGTTAGCATTTTTGTTTTACTAGTGAGTTTTGATTATTCTTGAGTTTTTATGGCAGTGGTAGTTATTTTTCAGGTACCAAACTCAGTACTCCCTTGAGAATTTCTTATAAGGATGGTTGTGTGGTAGTGAACTCCCGCAGTTTTTGTTTGTCTGAGAAATATACTATTTGCCCTTCACTTTGGAAGGATAGCCTTGTGGGGCAAAGTATTCTTGGCTGGCAATCTCTGTCTTTTAGTATTTTGAGTATATCCTCCCATTCCTTTCTGGCTTTTAGGGTTTGTAATGAAAAGTCTGATGTTAGTCTGATTGGGG
>NW_007750608.1:0-5251 GCF_000696425.1 Galeopterus variegatus | reverse complement strand
CTGATTGGGGCTCCCTTGTAGGTGATTTGATGCTTCTCTCTTGAAGCTTTTAAGATTCTCTCTTTGTCTTTGAGTTTTGCCAATTTGACTATAACATGTCTTGGAGAAGACCTTTCTGGGTTGAATATGTTTGGGGATCTTTGAGCTTCCTGAATCTGAAGATCTGTGTCTTTTCCTATACCTGGGAAGTTTTCTGCCACTATTTTGTTGAACATGTTTTCAATGCAATCTCCTTTTTCCTCCCCTTCTGGAATACCCATGACTTGGATATTTGAGCACTTAAGGTTGTCTAATATCTCTCTTAGATTTTCTTCAGTGTTTTTAATTGTTTTTCCTTTTCTTTTTGTCCACCTGTGTTATTTCAAACAGCCCATCTTCAAGTTCAGAAGTTCTCTCTTCTGCTTCTACAAACCTGCTGGTTCAACTCTGTGTTGTGTTTTTTACTTTGTTGAATGCTTCAGCTCCGCAAGGTCTGCTACATTCTTTTTCAGGGCATTCATTTCCTTGTACATTTCTTCTTTTAGGTCTTGTATACTTTTCCTTGTTTCATCATGTTGTCTAGCTGAGTTTTCTTGTATCTCATTTAGTTTCCTTAGAATTGTTGCTTGAAATTCCTTGTCAGTCATTTCAAGGGCTTCTTGATCTACAGGATCTAGAGCTTGAGAGTTATTACCCTTTGGTGGTGTACTTTCTTGATTTTTCATATTTCTGGTATCTTTCCTTTGGTGTTTAGTCATTGTGGCAAGGGATTTCATGGTCCACTCGTTCAACACTCGTGTCTGGCTAGGATCCTGCCGGGATTGCCAATTTGGCATGGCTACCTCAGTGCTTGTGGGTGGAAGGTTCGGGCCTCTCTGGCCTGTGGGGATTGGACTGGGCTGGGAGTCCAGCAGCAGTGCCTACCTGTTCTCACATGGGCATCTGGGGTGTGTGGTTGCCGCTTCTCTCGGACCTCTCTGGGGGGGCCCTCTCTGGTTGGTGCACACTTGCCTGGCCTGGTGGGAGGTCTGGTAGTGGTGATGCCTACCTGCTTGGTTGCGCTTGCGCTTTGGGGCACATGGTCGCTGTGGGTCTTGGGCCCTCTGGGGGTGCCTCTCTGATTGGTGCACACTCACCTCGGCTGGCTTAATACACGTTCTTTTTGGAGAGAATATGGAAAATTTGGAGATGTACAAAAAAGAAGGTAAAATGCCTTCCACCCCCACAAAACAAAGAAAAAAGAAAAAACAATTGCCTTCCTCCCTCAATCCCATTACCTGGAACATTACTATCCTTTAAACAAATGTCTTTGACTGAGTTTTAGTTCCTTTAGAGTTTTTCAACTGCAAAGTACATGTTATTGTAACAAATGTTGTACAATACAAGTATGAAGGTACTCCAGGAAGTTCATGGAAAGATTCATATTATCTTTCAATTCTATTTTTCCACAAACTTTTTGAAGTATCATGTATAAAGTCAATGATCTCATCTCATACTTCCTCCAAGTTGATTTCCTTGAAGTAATCATAGTTAGACTATACACCTTCCATCCATGTTCATACAAACTTGCACAAAGATAGGTAAAGAAAAAGAGAGGAGGCTTGGGGGTATTTCGAATTTTCTGATCAAAATTAGATTATGCATTTCTTTTTTTTTTTTTTTTGTCTTTTTTGTGACCGGCAGCACTGCGCTCAGCCAGTGAGCACACCGGCCATCCCTATATAGGATCCGAACCCGCGGTGGGAGCGCAGCTGCACTCCCAGCATCGCACTCTCCCGAGTGCACCACAGGGTCGGCCAAGATTTCTACAAGTTACTTAATGTGTCATGTCCATCCCTCTGGGACAGTAGACCAACCTCTATCTCATTCTCTTTAATAGCTGAATAACTTTCCAGAGATTTGACCTACCATAATTTAGTCAACCATTCCCCATCTAATGGACATTTATGTTGTTTCCAATTTTCTGCCACTATAAGAATGCTGGAATAACTATCCTTTTGCATGTAATCCTTATGTAATTGTGCTTTGATTTCTGTAGAGTGGATTCTCCCAAGGTGTGATTGCCAAGTGAAAAGTTATGTGCTATTTTAAAACTGTTACTAGATATTACCAAACTATCTCCTGGTAGGATGTAAATTTCAGGAGTGCAGGGATTTGTGTCTGTTTTTTTCATTGCTGTTCACCTGGAGTGGCACATAGTAGGTGCTGAAGAGATACTTGTTAGCTCTTGAGCTTTGCGAGGTTGCAGCAATTCACACTTCCACAACAATATATGGGAGGGTCTGTTCCCCTCAGCCTTATAAACAATGGGTGTTATAGCCAATCTCATAATTAAAAAAAAAAAAAAAAGAACATGTCATCATTGTTTCAATTTTCTTTGAATGATGGAATTTAATACCTTTATATATCTAGTAGACCTTTGAGTTTTCTCTCTGATAAACTGCTTGTTCAAATCCTGTGCCCCATTTTCTGTTTGGAGTCTTTTGTTCATTAGGTCTATTAACTTTCTAATACATTTGCTGCACATTTTATAGTCTATGATTTATCTTGTTATTGTTGATAGAATCTTGATATATAAAAACTTTGATATTTGTGTGATCAAATGTTTATTTTTTTTACTTTATGATTCCTGAGGTTTCTCGTCCTGCTTTAAAGGTCTTTTACACCCCCAAGTTTCTACAAATATACCCCTAGGTTTTCTTCCAATATTTTTAGTTTTGATTTTGTTTGGATTTTTTTTTTTCCTTTTTGTCTTTTATCGTGTCCGGCAACGGATCGCAACCCTCAGTGTCGTGCCCGTACTGGACTGGGACCAGCAACAGGATTGCAACCCTCAGTGTCTCACCCGCACCTCGCTCAGCCAGTGAGCGGGAACCGGTCTGTATGTGGGATCCGAACCCTCGGCGGGAGCACCGCCACGCTCCCAATCGGCGCACTGTAGCAGTGCGCCACCGGGTGGGCCCTTTGTTTGGATTTTTATACAATTAAAATTATTTTGGTATATGTTGTTTGGTAGAGGATCTAGTTTCTCTTTTCTCTTACAATAATTAGAGAGCTAATTATTGCAGTACTGTTCATGAAGTAAATCATCCTTTACCCCCATGAACTGAAATGACATTTTATGTGGTAAGCTCATATACAGCCTTGGATTTATTTCTGAGTCTGTTCTGTTTTATTGATCTATTTGTTATTCTTGTGCTGCTGCCATATTGTTTTTCTTACAGTACTTTATGGTGAACTTTAACATCTAGAAGGCAAGATCCTCTATAGATCTATTCTTTTTCATAATTTTCATGACATTTTATTCTTCCATAGGAATATTAAAATCGTTTTACCCAGTTTCCCTTAAAACACCTGTCAAGATTTTTGATTCAAATTGCATGGATTTTTTTTTTCCTTTTGTCTTTTTTCGTGACCAGTAATGGGATCGCAACCCTCGGTGTCGCGCCCTTACGGCGACCAGCAACGGGATCGCAACCCTCGGTGTCACGCCCGCACCGTGCTCAACCAGTGAGCGGACCTGTCTCTATATGGGATCTGAACCCTCGGCGGGAGCGCCACCACGCTCCCAAGCACCGCACTCTACTGAGTGCGCCACCAGGCTGGCCCAAATTGCATGGATTTTTAACATTAAATTGAGACTGATATTTTCATCATATTGTCTTCACATCCATGTTCCTCCATGTTTTGTTTTACACTCAAAATATTATTGCTTTCTTCATATAGGTCCTATGCTTTTTGTAAGTGCATTATATTTTTTGTAGCTACCTATATACTGCTAGAATATAGAGATGAGCTATTGATTTTTATATGTTTTTCATGTATCCTGTAATCTACCACATTATCTTCCCAATTATAATTGTGCTTTAGGATTCTTTTGGATTTCTATATGTGCAGTCATGTCACAAAAAGGTGTCAATTATTTCATTTTTGAGTCTTATATTAGCTGGGTCTTCTAAAACAATGCCGAATAATATATATCATAGCAGGCATTTCTGTTTACTCCTGATTTTAATGACAATACTTCAGTATTTAACTATTTAACATAATGTTGGTTTTGGAAAATAGCATTTACCAAGATTATATAGTTTCCTTCCATTATTATTTTACTTAGAGATTTTATTCGGAATGACTAATATGATAAAATGTCTTTTAGCAACCTATTAATAAAATTACTTGGTTTTCTCTTTTTGTTTGTTGATGTAATAAAGTACATTGAATTATGTTGATGTATTTTCTAAAGTTAAAACTACTCACATTTCTAGGATAAAAGTGCCCTGCTTAGGCAATTTTTATTGTTCTTTAAATATACAGTTGCTTAAATTGGCTAGCGATTCATTTACAATTATGTGTCTATGTTCATAATTCTGATGCTTTCTTATTTTGTACTGTTGTTATCAGGTTTGAATATTAATATAACACTAGCTCTAGAAGATGAACATGGAAACTTTTCTTATGATTTAAAAACCAGAGGCACTATCTGATTTTTAAGGATTATGTAGAACTCAGTTGTGAAAGCCTTTGGGTCTGATGCCTCTTTGTAAATAGTAGGTCTTTACTTTTCTGATTTCTTCTGGTTTATTTTGTTATCTAATTAAAATGTCTTATGTTTATACTTCATTTATTTTCATTTCTTTTTAAAGGAAATCCTCGAAAGCTATAATTTCCTCTGGTATACAACTTTAGCTATGTCCCATTGCATATGATTGTTCTTTTCATAACTCTCTAGGTAGTTTTACATACCAGTCTTGATTTCTTCTTTACAGTGGTGTTTAACTTTCAAGTAGTAAAAATTTTCATTAGTCTCTTTAGTGTCGATCTCTGGTTTTATTGGTTTGGGTTCAAAGTATGGCCTGTATAATCTGTACATTTTCTTGTAATTTTTGAAGTTCTCTTTTTGGGCAAGGCATGATTAATCATTTTTTGGAAATACAACACAGACATATTAATATAATGTATATTTTTCCATTGATAGGTATAAACTTATAGATAAAATTGAGCTTGTTGATTATATTTTTCATATCCTCTATATCCTTGCTATTTTTTGACCACTCGATTTTTTTTTAATTTAAAAAAATTTTTTTAAATTTTTCGTTAAATTTTTATTTTGTCAATATACTATGTATATGGTTATTATGGCCCATCACTGACACCTCCCTCCCTCCTCCCTCTTCCCCTCCGCCCCAAGAATGTCCTTTCCATTTTCTTGTGGTAACAACTTCAAAAAAGTATAGTTGTTATATCTTCTCCCCCCCCCCCGGTTTTTTTTGTG
>NW_007750607.1:2244-9916 GCF_000696425.1 Galeopterus variegatus | reverse complement strand
AAGGTAGAATAATGTTCATGATATGTCTACTTCTTACCAGTATTCCAAGAAAAAAAAATTAGTAAAGAGTAAAAAAGTCAAATACATGCTATAAATGGCCATGTGCAAAGTGATGTCTACATAAATTCTGATGATTGACATTTTAGTATGATAAATAATTTATGCCTTGGAGGCACATTTTTCTGATTGTTAAAGTGATAGAAACATAGAAAATAACAAGAGGTTCAAATTGTTGAAAGTATTTATACAATCAATTAGCCCATAGTTAATAAATGCTTTCAGCACGCAATCCACACTAAAAAAGCCTAAAAAGGCTGCAACAGAATTCTTCCCCCATGGGAACAGAGAGTGCAATCAGAGAAACAGGATAAACATAAGAAAAAATATTAATAAAAGATTGTAAGTGATTAGCTTAAATAAAGAGGAAAGAACTATGGACTGGGATTGTCAAGGCAGGCTTCCAGGAGAAGGAAGGGTTTAATATGGCCTCAAAGAATGACTACGATTTAGCTCAGCTGAGAGGGAGGGGGTGGCATTCCTGCATCCAGTGAACAGGTGAGGAAACAAATCAGATTTTACATAGAGCTTGGCATGTAGCGGGGAGCTCAGTGAGGGTCACCGAGGAGAGAAGGAAATGCATCACAGTTTATCAGGAGAGAGCAAAAGCCTGGCAGAAGAGGGAGCTTAAAATAGAGTAGTGAAGGACAGTTCCAAAGGCAGGTTATAAAGGATCTTGAAAACAAGACTGGGCTATTTGAATTTTAGCCTATAAATAATGAGGAGCCACTGAAAGTTTTGGAGCAGGAGAACTGGTAGTAAAAGTAGGTTTTAGATGGATAATCTGCAACATGCCAGTGAAGGACCCCATAAAAATTTTCCCTGTGAAATAAGTCAGGGGAGGTCATTGAGATAGGGAAGTCCTTGTCAAAGGTGTATCCTGAGATGGAAACACACAGTTGAATTTTGAAGCAACTGCTCAGCCCTCAAGGACAAATGGCAGAGTGTAGGCTGTCTGTGGGTATCCAAGTGGAAATGCCTAACAGTAGTTGAACTAGGAGTCTTGCTCTCAGGAGAAAGGTCCAAACTATATACAGAACAGATAAAGAGAGATCGAGGTAGAGATGTAGATTTAAAGGTTTTCCACATTGATTAATACATTTCAAAAGCTAGTTTTATATATGTGTGTATACATATCTCTAGATAGATAGATATGAAGATAGATAGGTAGGTAGGTAGGTAGGTAGGTAGGTAGGTAGGTAGGTGGATGGATGGATGGATGGATGGATGGATGGATGGATGGATGGATGGATGGATGGGTGGGTAGGTGGGTGGGTGGATGGATGGATGGATGTTTGGAATTTAATTCTGCTCCTTTTTCTCTCTCTTCTCTTTCTCTAGTTGTTCATCCTTCCTTCCTCTTCCACAGTCTAGCACCTTATCTCAGTACCTTTCAACACTGAGTTTTTCAAATAATGACAATATGCCATTCTAGCAAACAAAAAGACTCCAATATTGCCTTGCCTCTAATATGCAAGACTACTGAAGATGGAAATACCTGACTGTGATTTGTGCACTTAACTCATTTATTCATTCATTTGACAAACATTTATTAAGTGCTTCCCATGTGCTTAGCTCTGTGCTCCGTGCTGGAGATACAGCAATGAAAAGGACATTCTTCACTCATTCATTTAATAAATGTTTGTAGAATGCATTCATGTATAAAGCTCTGTGCAAAGAGCTGTGTAAGTCCTGGTTCCCAACTTCAAAGGATCACAGCCTAAGAGAAAAGAAAATAAACCCCTACTGGAAATATCAATATACATGATGTCATCACCTTATAGGGAGTACATTCATGATTCCAGTCTCAAATAAAGTGATCCGTTCCACACACCCGGGAGGAACCAAGGTCTGGGAAGGAAATGAAACCTTTATAACTGTCCTGAGCATGTGGGATTAACAAGTGCTCTTGTAAAACTAAATGCCAACTGCAGAGCTGCCGATTGGCCGGTTGCCTTCTCAAAGGCATTTATGTTTATTTATTTATTTGTTTATTTATTTGCTAGATTTATCACATTTGCAGGCTGTGCCATTTGGCCTCAGGGTCAAATAAATCACTTTTAAAACTTTAACATCATTCTTAAGCATTTTGTGACCCTGTGTGCCTCTGACAGACTTTCTAAAGGCTTTACAAGAACAGAATTAAATCCACTTTACAAATAAAAACACTGGGAATGACAGAGTTTGAATGTACCACTGAAGGGAAAAAATAAATTCTAAGGAAAACCTGGAGATAGGATTAAAGTGTTCTACAGTTCTTTTCAGAATTGGAAAAATTCTTTCAAAAAAAAGAGGGACAGGGTGGAATTCTGTCTCTCTTCTCCTTGGCACATGTCCCTATTTCAAAGGTATGTGGTCCATGAGGATTTGTCATAAGGCCCAGGAACACAGCCAAGGATCATAACAAAATGCGTAATGGAATGGAATAGAAATACATTTTTAAGAAAGCTGGCCATGTTATTTGGAAATTCAGACCAGGCAGATTCTCCGTTCTCCCAAGCCTGTCTCTGGGAGGTGGCTAAACACGTAGAAAAAAGAGTTGACGCTTTGAGACCCAGATTTAGGACATTATTCTACTAGCATAATTAATATTATGTTAAATTATCCTTTTATATATTCATCAAACATTTATTGAACTCTATGTACCAAGAACAGATTAGGTGCCGTGGAATACAAAAAATAAGGCAGGGTCCCTGATTTTAAGGAGCATTTATGCAAGTTAAAAATTACTGTATGTGTTGTGAATAACAATGCATTATATAACTGAAAATTGCTAAAAGAGTAGATGTCAGGTGTTCTCATCACAATAAGTGATAAGTATGTGAGGTAATGCATATGTTAATCTGCTTGATTTAACCATTCCACAATGTATACACATATCAAAATATCATGCTGTACACCATAAATATATATTTTTTGTATTTGTCAATTTAAAAATAAATAAATTTTTTTAACTACTGTATAATAAATTCTGCATAAAGTTGCTATAAGAGCCAGAGAAACGTGCTTGATGTTAGCAGATGACGATTTCATTGTTACGTAATCGCAGTCCAGCATTCTCACATTTTTTTCCGTGCTCTCTGAAAATGACAAAATATATTTATTCTACTGTAAAGCAACTTGCTTTTTCCGTGTCTCTTTCAAAGGAGCTGACTTATTTGGGCTAAATTGGTTTACTATGAAAGACATTTTTATGTTTACTCTGTAAGATATGTATGTATTTCTGCTCAAAACCATTATTTTGGATTAACCAACAGACTCTCGATACCAACTGCATTGCATATGGGACCTTTTACTCTACAATTCTACCACTACAACAAGCTACCAAAGACCGGAAGTCATGTCTTAAATATTTATAATTCCCTACCACCACCACCCCCACCACCACCCAGAAAACAGAAAGAATAAGAAGGAATTCAATAAATATTTGATAATTTAGACAAATGGCTTCTAAATCTTATCATCTCATAACCCACATCCCCTCCAAAAATTCAAATCAAATGTGGTAAGATTTCCATGCAACTGACATTGGAAAGATAGTTCTGACTTTATCCATTCATGTTGTGCCTTTATTTTTTTAAAAAAATGTTTTTAAGAGTTTTGACTAGAGCTGCGTGTTCTCGGACAAGTTGAATCACCTCTTGGAACCTCAGTTTCCTCTCCCACACTGACCTCACAGGATGGTTTTGAGGCTCCAATTAGCTAACGTGTCCAAAGGTGCCTTGTAAACTGTCAAGGTGCAATAGACTAGCCATCTAGCTAGGAGATGTGTTTTCAATAGAGTAGAAATTTAAACTTTCTATTCAATGTTACTGTTCTATTTTTTAGAAACAAAAATTATTAGTATTGTACTTGTATTGTTTGTTTAATAAATGTTAGCTACCATTCAGCTATATTTTGTGCTAAGCCTCTGAGAACTTGCCTGGAGACCTGACAACTAATTGTATTATTTTTGAGGAACTATGCAAAGGGTGGTCTGAACAATTGACTTAAAAATGAATGTTTAGGGCCGGCCCCCCTGGCTCACTTGGGAGAGTGCAGAGCTGGTAGAGCTGAGGATGCAGGTTCAGATCCTATATAGGGATGGCCAGTGCGCTCACTGGCTGAACGTGGTGCAGACGACACCAAGCCAAGGGTTACGATCCCCTTACCGGTCAGGAAAAAAAAAAAAAAATGTTTAGAGCATGATCCATTTACAAGTAGGGATTGTGCAGCAAACAGGATTCCAAAATTGATGAAAAGACAAAAAAATCTTATGAAAATAATTCCAACACCAAAATGACACATTCTGCTGAAGTCAAAAACCACCTACTCTACAGACACACTGAATTGTAACAATGATTTTAACAATTTAACAGGCTGGGAATAACAAATTGCAGGCATTTCCTTCCTGATCCTCACACAGAATCCTATTAACCAGAATGGCAAATTTGCCATCGGGGTGTGGAAGACGAGATGACCCAGGCAGCCACTCAAGAAAGATCCAATGTCAATCCCAAGACATGACCTTTTGGAATAGGCCTTTTCCAAAAGTACGTGAAGTCCTCTACCCAAAGAAAAACATAGACAAAAATTATTGAAAGTCTGTAAATTCATAGAAGTCTTAATTTAAAGGAACCATCTTGTTTTCCCAAAATGAACAGTGCTGTTCGCTCATACCCCCAGAGACCTTCCAGCCTCATGCCTCACCAGGCCACCCCATAAATTCCTGGCTTTACCCACTGGACATGCCTACCACTCCCTGGACACACTGCAGCCTTGCAGGACATGTTCCTAGTTCTGCATGCCCTCCCCACCCCTCTGCTCCATGACAAAGAACTGAGGGGGACCTCTAGGAGCTGATGGCCTCAGTTCTACCACCGCTGGGAACCGAATTCTGCCAACAGCCCTGGAAGTTCGGAAAAGGACCCCCCTTCCTCAGATGAGACTGCAGGTCTGACCAATACCTGAAGCCCAGCCTGTGAGACCCTGAGCAGAGAACCCAGTTAAGCTGTGCCCAGACTTCTGACTCATGGGGATCATTTGATAATAAATGCATGTTGTTTTAAACTGCTAAGTTTTTGGTAATTTGCTACACAGCATTAGAAAACTAATAAAATTAGTATTACTAATTCATCAGATGTATGCATTTATTTCCATTTGTCTTCTCAATCTACTGATAATTAGACTTCCCAGATGCAGTAAAATGTATTTTTTTTCCCAATTGTTCACAACTGTTCCCTGTAGGATGATTATACTTCCTCGCTACACTGGTTGCAGGTTTGGCCAGATCATAAGCTTTGGCCAATGGAATGTGAAAAGAAGGGGCATATGCTATTTCAGGGCAAAAATTTAAAAAGCCATTGAATGGGTCTGCTATTTTCTTTTCCTTCTGCCTCAAGATCAACAATTTCCCAGGCCAAGACTGCTCCTTCAGCCCAGGCTCCAGAATAAACTGTGACATTGAACAGAACTATGTCCAAACCATAATGAGATAAAGTGAACATTTAAACCTGTGTTCTAAGCCACTGAGATTTGGGCATTATTTGTTACTGCAGAATAACTTAGCTTAAGCTGACTAATACACCAGACTTCATTATCTAAATATGAGTAAATAGCAAATAAATGATCATATCCCTAGCTTTATTAATCTATTTTACTGACATCTACAGAATTCTCTGAAAAGTCAGATAGAGAGAACTTTACCTCGTTCCATTCTTACATTCACTCTGAACTGTGCTATGCATTTCAAGCAAAGTATCATTTACCCTTACTTTTTATTCTCTCCCATGTACCTTCCTAAAATCACTTACTGAGATTCCTCAAGCCTGGAAAAATAAAAGCATTGGAAAAAAATTAAAGATCCAGCTAAGAAAAACAAAAGTCTTTGTTGTTCGGTGGTTACAAGCCCACTTATCATAAGACCTGATAAAACAATTGCTTATTTATTGAGTGACTGCTATGTGCTCAGTGCTGAACTAAATGCATAATCCCCCAACATACCAGTGAGATAATACCATGATTATCTGTATTTCACAGAGGAGGAAAGTAAAGGCTCAAAAGCTGGCCTAAAATTTGACCCGACTATCTCTCTTCAAAAAGAAGACCATACTAAAAGGTACCCCAGGCCTCTCCTAGGGTGAGGCTATCTTCAGAACTGCTTCAGACAGAAGGGGTAGAAAAATTCTCATTTTGTGGCTAATGGAATTAGTGCCTCTCTCTCAAACATAATGAAATGTAAAGCCATTTTATTAGTTCTCTTGGGACTGTTTAAAAGAACTCTTCTACTACTGTGTTAATTTAGCCTCTCCAAGAGAGCTCTGTATAAAATGAGGTCAGGTTCTTTCAAGGTATTTCTTTGTTGCTCCTACCTGTACAAGGGCATTGAAGTTCACTTTGTTCAGTTTTTCAGTTTCCCTTCCAAAATACTGCAGGAGGAGATTAGAGTATCTTCTAAACATCAGAATCAGACTGACCCTTCATTCTCCATGTGCCCTCAGTGGCAAACATGGTGTTTCTGGAGGTGTCACTGAAACCATTACCTCACATACCTCAGGGAAACAGAAATGTGTTTTAAAGGAAATTACCTTTGTCCCTGACCAGTGCCACCCAGCACATGCTCACAGCCTTTAAAAACTTGGCTGTGTCCTGAAAGGTCTTTTGAGGATAACATGGTGCAATAGACCAAATGTTTACCTGCCCCAGCATTCATATGTTGAAACACCCATGGTGATAGCATTAGGGTCTGGGGCTTTTGGAAGGTGATTAGGTCATGATGATAGAGTCCTCATGAATGGGATTAGTATCTTTATAAAAGAAGCCCCAGACAGCTCTCTTACCCTCTTTTGGTCACGTGTGGATACAATGAGGTCAGCCGTCTACAACTCAGAAGGCCCTCACCAGAACCAACTGTGCTAGCACCCTGGTCTCAGACTTCCAGCCTCCAGAACTGTGAGAAATAACCTTCTGTTGTTTATAAGCTGCTCAGTCTATGGTACTTTGTTACAGCAGCCCTAATGGACTAAGACACATAGTAGCCCCTTTACCAAGCACACAACTTGGAATAAACAGGAGCTATCATTAGAAATATGATTTTGTAAAGACCAATTTGCAATCATGAAATGCCTTCTCTGATGTTCTCTCCAGTCCCCTCCCTCCCATGGACCTGCCTACAGGACTTCAGGCTGGAGAGACATCCAAGAAGAATTTGAACCTAGTTCTACCACTACTAGCTGTGTGACATTGTCTATGTTACTTCTCTCCCACAGGTTTCTCATCAGTAAAATGGGGTTGATAATGTTGCTTACCTCATATGATGCTGAGAAAGTTACATGTGTTAATATAACTAAAGCTCTTCAGTCAATGCCTAGCACTAGGTAAACCCTATAGAAGTGTTTGCAATTCATATTTCTCCCAACACCTACTCCTCGTCTCCCCAATCCTCTGGGTAAAGGAATGACCACAGCCAGCCATTCACCCTCATTAGCTCAAGATAATATTTCTCAACTTTTTTTCATGAACCATAATATGAACTGTTTTCTATCACAACCAAGTACACATACAAATACATATAAAAAAAAATTTTTTTTTCCTTTTTGTCTTTTTTTCGTGACTGGCAACGGATCGCAACCCTCAG
>NW_007750607.1:0-1352 GCF_000696425.1 Galeopterus variegatus | reverse complement strand
GGTCTGTATGTGGGATCCGAACCCTCAGCGGGAGCGCCACCGCACTTCCCAAGCGGTGCACCCAGGCCGGCCCTACATATAAAACTTAAATGAAAGTTTCACGAAGTAATCTTTACCTTTATGCAATGTGCTCTGGTATTCTCTAATCACTACTGTTCTATCTTGTTTCTTCACTTTTTGGTTTTCAAGCTAGTCATAATCCACTAAATTTATTTCATGACTTACCAATAGGTTGCTGCAGATGGTCTGAAAAGAACACTGATCTAAGCTAACCATCATCCATTAAATTCTAACAGCACCCATATGAGGTAGGTACTGTCATGAAGTCAACTTGACAAATGAGGTAACTTAGGCACAGAGAGGTTAAGTAACTTACACAAGATCACATAGCTTGCTAGCAATTGGCACAGGAACTTATGAGACTGTTCCTAATTCTGAGGCAGGCGTATGGCCTAAGCCAGCCCAGTCAAACTGGATATGGATAAGGATGTGTGTAGCCAGATTAACATCCATGCTACATACGTGAGTGGAGCAGGTCTGGGGAGAGCTGCCATGCTAGGTGGCAGAAAAGAGAGACTGAAAGAGCCTGTTCCTTGGCGGTGTGGTTCGACCCTGAGGCTACTCCACTCTCAACTGCCTCTCCTACAAGCTAGCAAATCTCCTGACTGGCCACTGTGAATTGGTATTTCTGTTACTTACACACAGAAGTATCTGAACCAATATGTTCCCTTTTTATATTCCAGTAACAATTGCACAAGTTANCACAGAAGTATCTGAACCAATATGTTCCCTTTTTATATTCCAGTAACAATTGCACAAGTTAAATAATATCATCCCTATCTTGTAGAAAATGAAGTTCAAAAAATTTACTAGAGGAGTCCTAGCTAGTAAAAGGTGGATCCAAGATTTAAACCAGGGTCTTTCCAGCTTCAAGACACTATACCAAACAGCCCGTGCTAGACGGTGTACTAAAGCGTAAAGGACAAAATGATGGGGCAGATAAGTGCTGTCTTCCTCCAGAGAAGAGCTGTCATTGTCGCCTGCACCCTCTTCCACCACCCAAGCACTCTGCTGCTCACCCTTAAGTGTTCTTACCCCCTTTTCACTTTATCTGATAGTTATTTATGCTCATGCTGTGGGTCTCCTCTAGACTGTAAGCTCCTAGAGGACAGGGGTCATGTCGATGGAGCTTTCTAGCCCTGTGCCTTGCACATCAAAGTCACACAAGGAGTACACAATGAATTGATTATCTTTGAATCACCTTTTGTCGCATTTAGAAATAATGGGGAGGTGGGAGTGCTGCATCGTACAAAGCCCACCCAAGTGGCTCTGTCCCTAGTGTGTGCTGTTGC
>NW_007750606.1:8994-9916 GCF_000696425.1 Galeopterus variegatus | reverse complement strand
CCTCGGGCGGGAGCGCCGCCGCGCTTCCCAAGTGGCACACTATCCAGTGCGCCACCGGGCCAGCCCAAGTTGTGACAATTCTGATGAGCGTTTAGTATTTTATCTCCAACAAAGAACTTTAAGTGTGCGGGATTTTCAACATTAGTAAATAAACAAGTTAGGGACAAAGGAGGTCTCCTGTTATCCTTAAAAGTCATACCATGGCATTGTTGTTACTTTTTTTTTTTTTTAAAAAAAAGGTCGTAGTGGTTTAGAGATGAACACTGACATATTTATGGGTGACATGATATGAGGTCTGGAATTAGCTTTAAAGTAATCCTTGAAGGAGAGAGGACACATAGACGAAACAGGACTTTCCAAGTATTGAAGTTTTTGATGAGTACATGGGAATATATTTTACTATTCTACATAGTTTTGTTTATGTTTGAAAATATCCATAATTAAAAGTTTTTAAAAATTGTACCCTGCAGTGGATAGGACAAAAACATAAAATGAAGCTTATCCTATAGATAACACTTCTACATCCCTTCCTGTCTTTACTGCCACTTTATACACATAGACATATTTAACCAATTAGAGGTGAATCAGACTTTCGAACTTAAAATTTGTTGCCAAATTTCCATAATAGCTTTTGGTTCAAAGTGCTAAAGTTAAGACTTAGCCAACTATGTTTGTTGAACCCAGATTCCCTTGGTTCTACACACATTTTATAATGTTTAAAATCCTAGGGATGACTCCAGCTTAGGAAAGTGTCAGTCTGAATCCAATTTACCAATTTTCCTCAGAGCCACAATTAGTTAGAACTTTCCCTAAACACCTTGGGGACCAAGCTGTTTACTAATATGACAGTGGGAACAATTGGTACATTAGTTACTTGTCAAGGCAAAGTTTTTTCACTGTGTGATTGTCCCTATCCAAATAT
>NW_007750606.1:5860-8310 GCF_000696425.1 Galeopterus variegatus | reverse complement strand
TCCTAGGGATGACTCCAGCTTAGGAAAGTGTCAGTCTGAATCCAATTTACCAATTTTCCTCGGAGCCACAATTAGTTAGAACTTTCCCTAAACACCTTGGGGACCAAGCTGTTTACTAATATGACAGTGGGAACAATTAGTACATTAGTTACTTGTCAAGGCAAAGTTTTTTCACTGTGTGATTGTCCCTATCCAAATATTGAGGATGCCACTATCTTTATTTTTATACCCATTTCCCCCCAAAGCTCTATCTTTTCCTTCAAGTAGTCACTGACAAATCCAGCCTTCTTGACTGTCTTTGCACATTAATTCATTCAAAAGCATTGAGTATTTATATGTACATACACACAGACCGCACACAAGTATGCACACACACATATTAAGCATAGTGACTACACAATGTTCAATAAATGCTTTTCGACTGACTTAAATATACAGATTGGTTAATGGGATTTAGAAAATGTTGTGAACAAAATTTACCATATAAAATTAGAGTGCTATTTTTATCAAATAACTGAATGCTGGCTGTATGTGAAGCATCTCACTAGTCCTCTCACTGAAAGAAAAATAAAATAAGAAATGACCCCTTCTCTGTAGGAGCTTAACATCTAGAGGTGTATGCAGATATGTATACTGATAATCAAAGTGAAGTCAGTTAATGGCTGAGCAGAGGTTGAGTAACAAGCTAGTCAACTAGAGATTCTTCCAGGATGTTGCTATCCTGACCTCAGGGTGGGCCCATAGTTTCCAGGAAAACCTACTGACAGATTCCTGGCCCTCTATTCTCAATTCTACCAAACCCATAAGTAGTAATAATTTGTAATGATGTCATACAGTCAAATACCAGTCTCATCCTTTATTATGAAACTGAGGAAGAACTGTTTGAGAATTAGAATTAGTAGCTGGGTTTTTTTCTTATTTTTTTGAATTAAAAAAAATTTTTTTTTCACTGTACATGTTCATGGGGTACAGTTTTTTCAATACATGCGCATATTGTAATGATCAAATCAGAATAGTTAGCATATCTATCACCTAAACATTTATCATTTCTTTGTGGTTATAACATTCAAGATCCTCTTTTCTGGTTAACTTGAAATAACAATACAATATTACTAGCTATTGTCACTCTAGAACACCAGAATTTATTCTTCCTATCTAATTGTAACTTTGTAAATTTGCACCAGTCTACCAACCTTTCCCCGGCCTTCCCTTACCCCTCCCGTTCTCTGTCTCTGGTAACTACTATTCTTCGTTCTATTTCTCTCTCTTCAATTTGTTTTTCTTAATTGACCCATGGTAATTGTATTTTTAGAGTACAATATGATATTTGGATGCATTCATACTGTGTGCAATGATCATATCAGGGTGCTTAATATATTCGTTACCTAGAACATTTGTCACTTCTTTGTGTTAGGAACATTCAACATCGTCTTCACCAACTATTCAGAGATACACAGAACTTTGTTGTTAACTGTCCTCTCCCTACATTACTATAGAATACTAGATCCTATTCTTCCTATTGCTCTACTATTTTTGCATCCACTGATCACCCTCTGCCCATTTCCTCTCCCCCTTTCCTCCATCAGTCTCCAGTAACCAGTATTCTATTCTCTTGAATCAGTAACTGTTTTGCCAATGACTCTCAGTCACTGTTTTTTCCAATAAGCCATGTATTTAAATCGGTTAATCACGAAGCACAGCAGGGATCCTGGGAGTGCTGTAAGATTATTTTACACAAGTTTATGGTGTTCTTGCCAGGTTTGCAATGAAAAGTGACTTGGTGATGTACAAATTTGAATTTGTTTGCTGTGACATTTAGTTCAACAGTATCAATTAATTGGTTAAGAAAACCTTGCTTATCTTCCAGAAGAGGTGAATACTTGAAAGACAAATTCCTTAACACAGGGTTTACTTAGAGCTGATCTCTATCTCCTCCTATTACTTTTAATGGACTTGTAGCTTACTTAGACCTACTTAAACTTTTTTTGTAAGAATAAGATCTGAATGAACTTTTTATCCGTTCTGTGGCAGAAGGACACTAGGGAACTACTAAAATTACATTAAAAAGTAAACTTCAATCATGTGGTATCTGATATGTCCATTTCTATGTATAGTAACTAGAGGTTACTAATATTTGAGAAAATTGATAAAGAAGAAAAAGTCAGTGAATTGCCTCAAAAGAGGGTTTCGGGACTTAAATGTTTGAGCTAGAAATTCTTAAATAAAATTATTTTGTATTACAAAATGTAAGTTTAAGTTGTAATTATGCACTAATATTTTGAACAAAGATTGAATGAAATACTGTCTTTTTTTCACAAAATTCTAAAGTCATATGACTCCATAATTTTCACTACACACAAAAAATTATTTTTGAGAAAATATTCAAATATATCACCAGTTTTCTCAAAATCTTTATAAACTGTTTGATAAGCAAATTATTTTTCACTCAT
>NW_007750606.1:4228-4642 GCF_000696425.1 Galeopterus variegatus | reverse complement strand
AGTAGTTGTAAGTGTAATACTAGCAGCCCTTGGCACGAAAGGGAAATAATTCTTAACAGAGTCACTGGTGTGAATGAAATTTGATTTTACAGGAATGGAATACATTGGCAGTAGGAATATCTCAGTTGTTTTAGAGAGTTAGCAATTATTAGGATTTTTAATATGTGGTCTATTAATGCAATGGAGAAAGACATGAAAGACTGTGGGCAAATAATCACTGATTTAAAATAAAGTGTGAAAGCACAGGGTCTCCTTAGCTAAAAATCAGGCTTGTTAATATTTATTTATAAGTACTTATTTATTAATAAGTTTTTCTTCTGTGTGTGTGCACTCCTGGTGCCTCTTTGTGTGTCCAAGTTTCCTCTTCTTATAAGGACACCTATCAGATGGGATTAGGGCCCACCCTAATGGCCT
>NW_007750606.1:0-607 GCF_000696425.1 Galeopterus variegatus | reverse complement strand
GCCAGCAAGGACTTTGCATACGTCAAGTCATATAATCCTTATAGCTCCATAAAGGGGTTCTACTAACAGTCCCTTTATACAGAAAAGGAGGCTGAGACATCACAAAGTTAAATAAATTACCCCAAACTACACAAGATGTCAATGGCTGCTGGGGTTTAAACGTGGGGACTATTTGGCTTCAAAGCTTGAGCTCTTAGAACACTACCTCTGTACTCCTCTCCATTCTGTATGAAGTGATTTCATGGTATGACAATCATTTTTTCCCCCCATCTCTTTATGATATTCCACTTGTATCCTTCTGGCTTTGTTTGCTCAAAAGCAAAAATGGAGTATCTTCTTTGTCAAGATGGGCTATATTTGTTCTTCTAAACCATTCATTTCTTCATGGAAGCTCCATCCTATCTCGTGCGACTTTTTGCCTGCCTGAACAGCACAATCATGAAGGTGACAAAGTGGTAAGAGTCTGTCCTGTATACCAGGTGGGATTTGAAACTCGTCAATTATACTTTCACCTTTTTAAGAAGCCTCATATATACTTTATTAAGGCTAAATGTACCTTAGATTTGTAGCTCTGTGTTTCTAGCCTGTAAACCTATGCAGAACCACG
>NW_007750605.1:9567-9917 GCF_000696425.1 Galeopterus variegatus | reverse complement strand
TCTTCAACTCCATCATAAAGCTCACTAGATCAGGAGAGAGTGCTGCATTCTCTAGATCAAAACATTTCTAATTAATTTCATTTATATAATGAATATTCTATTCACTGAAATTAAATATAAGCCCAAGTGAATGTGAAAAAAATACTAGCTATATCTACATCTTAAAGTATAAGAAGTAAAGTAGTAGTCATCATCTACTATTCCTACCAGTTTAATTTTAAAAGAGAAATGAAAGCCCTCAAATCTGTTATTTTGGTGAGATATATTGAATTGTGTAAGAATGTCACTTAAAACCTCACATGTCTCTCTTTACTGCCACATTTAGTAAACCACATCATTATTTAAAATAA
>NW_007750605.1:3727-3959 GCF_000696425.1 Galeopterus variegatus | reverse complement strand
CCAACACTAGCATCAAGGTAGGTAGCCAGTCTGTAATACAACCAAACTGGTTCCTATACACAGTTATGTTCCTCATGCAGTTTAAGTAAAGTACCATCCACATCTATGCACACAACAAAATATTAAATGACTAGGAGTTGAGAAGTTTTAAATTCTAGTAACGTTAGTTTTTAAAGGAATTACAGGAAAAAATCAAGACTTATAGAATATGGTAACAGTGTTAGAAAAAAAA
>NW_007750605.1:0-372 GCF_000696425.1 Galeopterus variegatus | reverse complement strand
TTTTCTATCTTACCTCCACTTCCAATCAGCCACAAAATCTTCTGGATTCTACTCAAAAATATATTTGGATTCCTTTTTGTCTGCTCCATTCCAGAGATACTTAGAAGCGAATTGAGGTTTTGGGTGGTACCTAAATTTCCAGTCTCATCTCCTGACTAGTTGTCTCTACCAGTTAATGTTGGTACCTAATTTATATTAGGACTGAACTAGTGTGGGTCATCCCATAGAATGAATATGCCCACAAATAATATCAGTCAAAAGTTGGGGAAAAAGTATTATAATCCTCTTGTATTCTCTCTTCATACTACTATTCAGTACCTGTTAGTAAAGTGTACACAACTGCTGTTTACTGCTTTAAATGGGAAAAAAAAA
>NW_007750604.1:9527-9917 GCF_000696425.1 Galeopterus variegatus | reverse complement strand
CACCTGGACTGAATTAATACCACCCATTATTGCAAGTGCTACTGTCAAAGTATATATTAGGCATGCTTAACATGTAATTTAAGAGGATTAATGACAAGTCCAAAGAAAAAAATGCATCCAAAACCCAAAGAAGCTCATGAATGAATTGTAGGTTGGATTTTTAAGTCAACTCATGCCTTTCTTTGATTATGATGAACAAACAACATAGAAGAATAATCTTTCAAAGGCAAGAAGTGACCTATTTCAATTTAAGGTATATTTTGTTTTCTATATTCAGTTGCATTGAATTTTAAATACTCTAAAATTTAAAGGAGAATGCTATATGACCGTTCTTTTTTTTTTTTTGTCTTTTTTCGTGTCTGGCAACGGATCGCAACCCTCAGTGTCGCG